>NC_052341.1:14405049-14417549 GCF_016432855.1 Salvelinus namaycush
TAGTGATTGATGAGGTAGTTATATGCATACAATCGGGGGTAAAGTGGCTGAGCAGCAGGATAAAACATTTTTTTAGCAGCATTTTATGTTAGGAGTGCTGCAGATAGTACTGATGACTGAGAACTCACCCCCAGTGATGAACTGGTCCGTCCGAACCACGCATGAACAAGGGAATATATATTCGGAGATCCTGTTTATGTCCTGCCCTTAACTTTGATGCAGGACATGTGATGTCTATAGCCTCTTTGTCGCAATACTCCCTGATCTTCTCAAAAAGATAGTTTGTCTAGCTGTGTCCAGTCCAGGTGGTGCTTGTACAGGCAGACCATCTATGGGAGGAAGGATGTCAGCGTTGCGTAGCAGCTGAAACCTGGTCCTGACTGAGTTTGAACGCTCCTTGGAGACAACAACACCAGACTCCAGAGCATCGAAGCTGTTAAACAGGAAATAACAAAAAAATGTTGAAGACATTACAACTTTGCATAACATCCATTCACCTCCCAAATTTAGATAAGAAGAATAACCTCATACAATGCAATGAAAATGATATTCACCTGAAGTGCTGGTGTTGCTTGATCTGTGGCAGCGGCCTGAAGTACGGAGTCAGGTGTTGTTGCCAGCCATAGCTTTCCACCAGCACCGTGCCATCCTCCAGTCCAATCAGATGTGGGATGTTGACCCCTGTCACAGTGCTGTCCTTCACAACACCAGCAATCTCAGACAAAGTCTTCACTCTGGTCTTTATGAAGCGCTGCTTGATGAGGCCGAAGCACCAGTCGAGGGCAAACTTGGTGTGGCCTGTGATCAAGCACTGCCAGCACAGATCTGTCCGGGGCTTAGTGCTTGAGATGTGGGGCAGCAATTTTCTCCACAGATTCCTGAAGGAAGACAGCCCGACTACAAGTACCTCTGGAAGACAGCCCGACTACAAGTACCTCTGGAAGACAGCCCGACTACAAGTACCTCTGGAAGACAGCCCGACTACAAGTACCTCTGGAAGACAGCCCGACTACAAGTACCTCTGGAAGACAGCCCGACTACAAGTACCTCTGGAAGACAGCCCGACTACAAGTACCTCTGGAAGACAGCCCGACTACAAGTACCTCTGGAAAATACAGAAAAAAATGTGGGATCAATAAAAGTAGTCCCAATCATGTTGGAGGTCAATGAAATAATCAGAACGTGTTGTTTATGCTTTACATACCAAGTGTTGTCATCAATTCCTTGTGGAGACGCCACACTGCTGCTTTTGTCACATGGGATGGCAGCAGCTTTCCACCAAAGTGTTTGTGTCCTGGATGGTGTCCTGGTAATACTATTGCATTATCCTCTGGGTGGAGTCCTGGTAACACTATTGCATTGTACTCTGCGTAGTTGTTGATGAAGTTCATAACTCGCTGTAAGTCCTCATGCTTCAGGTGTAACCTGTTCTTGCTTGGGCCGGATCTCTTTTTGGTGGGAGGCATTAGACTGTTATCCTTGTATGACTGGTGGAGGAGAGTCAGGCGTGTTCTACTGATGCTGAAAGACAAATTCTAGACACAAATATTTTAGCATTATTATACAATATATAGCTGTAATTACCGTCAGACACACCTGGCTAACTTGATGGGCCATGTAATCATCTGGCGAAGTGGAGTCTTTTGTTTAGACATGTAAGGTAAACTCACCCCATTCTGTAAAAATTCCACCATCACCACCACCATTCCTCCACCGTGTATTTTACATGTGATAAGGCCACCTGTGATAATCTGAAGTACCCAAAAGGGCCACTAGATGTCTTGTGATAGATTTTATCACATCCTTGAAAAATACCAACATTTGGGTAGTTTTCTTGTAAACTTTGAAAGTTTACAGTAATATATCCTCCCTTTGGAACCCTAAGTACAAGTGATTGAATGGAAAGCAATTCAGAAACATATTATTGTAGTAACACAACCAATACATTGACTGAATTAAAGGCATGCATTTAGTCTCTCTAGACAGACTGGTTGCCTCCCACAATGTACCAATGCTCGCTGTCTGTAGAAGTTCCGACATCTGTTGGGACCGAGAGGATGAGTCAGAAATGGGATGTGCGTCACGGGTCACTGCCATAATCAGCTTATTTCCCTAGCTAAACCGTTCATTTAAAGTTAAGTGAGTTAAACATAAGCATAAACATAAACATAAACAGACTTGTCTGTTTAAAGAGGACCCTCCCTGGAACAATTTTCCACTTTCAAAATGTTCAAGAGAATCCAACATCCTCCCCAGACTTTGTGCCATTGCTCCAAGGTCTGGGATGCATTCAGAAATATACAATCTTAGTGAATCAACCAATACTGAATAGAAAGCATGACTGAATAGGAAGCATGAATACAGAAAGATACCCTTATCCAGAGCAACTTTAACTATTCACACAGTGTATTCAACAAAGCAATGGTGGAAAAAGTACAACATTTTCATACTGGAGTAAAAATAAAGATACCTTAATAGAAAATTACTGAAGTAAAAGTGAAAGTACCCAGTAAAATACTACTATATTTAAAGTATTTCGTTTTAAATGTACTTAAGTTCAATGGTGGAAAAAGTATTACATTTTCATACTTCATTAAAAAGTACAAGTAAATGCTATACATCAAATTCCTTATATTAAGCAAACCAGATGGCACCATGTTCTTTTGGGGGGGGGGGGGGGGGCCTGGGGCATTCTCCAACACTCAGATATAATTTACAAATTTAGTATTTGTGTTTAGTGAGTCTGCCAGATCAGATGCAGTAGGGATGGCAACACCTTACAAGCAATTCCACAGTAACGGTATTGAGCTGAGATGCTGATTTTACAATTAAAATGTATGTCAAACATAAAACATTGATTTCAAAGTTTAAACAACCACATACCTCTAGGCACAATGACTACTTTTAACAATTTACACAGAACATTTTACAAAACATATTTACTGGAAGAACTGTGCAGATGCAGTTTGGTAAAGTCTCCCTCAGTTTTTATGCGACCACGTATTCCAAAAACTCTTAAATATCTGCTCCGAATTAAGATTCAACAATATCTGCAGAAAGAGTGGGATGTCAGAAATGGCATGACACATTGACTTTGAAAAATGTATTTTTGTTTTTGAACTACAGTAAATTAAGTCGATTAACACCAAGTAATGGAATTGCTGTGAAGGAATTTCATCGTGAGTCCCTGATCTGTACTACACAGAAATGCATAATTATGGATATGAATGTCATTCTCTTCATGGTGATGTATCTTAAATAGGTACACAAAGTTAGAAATAGGCAATATCCTACTTTGCATATTTGGGTATTATTCTACAAACTGGCTATTATTTTGATGAGTTCTGCCCCAAACATAACCAAATCTGTACCAGTCATAGACGTCTATGTTTCACAAGTTTCAACATCAAAGTACAGTATAGTAGATCTCAGTAGAGTACTGTAGAATACAATCATGTAGAATACAGTACAGCTCAGCACAGAACAGTTCAGTACAGTACTTTACAGTAGCGACCAGTACAGTTCATTACAGTAGAGTACAGTAGAATACAGTAGAGTTCCGTAAATTAGAGTAGAGTACAGTACAACACAGAACATTATAGTGTACTCAACTACAATGTGCTCTGTGTTGTACTGTAATGAACTCTACTGTACCTTACTGAACTCTACTGTACTATACTGTAATGTACCTTACTGAACTCTACTGTACTATACTGTACTGTACCTTACTGAACTCTACTGTACTATACTGTACTGTACCTTACTGAACTCTACTGTACTATACTGTACTGTACCTTACTGAACTCTACTGTACTATACTGTACTGTACCTTACTGAACTCTACTGTACTATACTGTACTGTACCTTACTGAACTCTACTGTACTATACTGTACTGTACCTTACTGACCTCTACTGTACTATACTGTACTGTACTGTACTGTACTGTACTGAACTCTACTGTACTATACTGTACTGTACTGTACTGTACTGTACTGTACCTTACTGAACTCTACTGTACTATACTGTACTGTACTGTACTGTACCTTACTGAACTCTACTGTACTATACTGTACTGTACTGTACTGTACTGTACTGTACTGTACTGACCTATACTCTACTTTTCTTTACTGTACTGTACTGAACTATTCTCTACTTTTCGTTACTGTACTGTACTCTACTGTACGCTACTGTTCAATACTGTACTGTGCTGTCCAAACTTGTGAACTCAACTATGGTTTATGACTACTATGATTACCCATTGTAGCCAATTCAATTGCAGAAATTCCGTTACCAATCTTCCGTTATTTTGGTGCCAGAATTTGACTGTAGGGTGTCAGCAAATATAATTAAAAGTTGTACTAATACAAAGATCCTTATACTGTATGTCTCCCCTTTCATCTGTGTCTGGTGTTAGCTAGTTCTTGACTAGCTAGGTCTTCATCCAGCATGTAACAAAAGCCATTTCACATAACTGATGCAATGGCAATGTTGTTTGAGTTGCTTTGTGTATCACCACATTTTCTTGAGATGATTTTACTGCAACGCTGCTCACTGCACCCGAGTTATTTGGCATAGGAGTTTCAAAGAGCTGTAAGTCAAGGCAAGCTCATGAATATATATATATATAAGCTCCCCACCCACTCAGCCTGTCTTTTCAAACTTCCTAGTCGTTAGCCATGAGAGAAAAATACATAAAAAAATCAAATAAAATTGTCACTCAAAAGGCTATTTTACATGGGAATCAGAATGACTGTTCGGGACCTGTAAGACTTTTTCTAGTAGATGTTTTTAAAGAGCCCTTTTCCATCTGTTTGACCAGACATAAAATACTTTGCTTATTCCTCATTTTTAGGATGGAAAAAGGTGGAAAAATGTATATTCTGTATGCCTTAATTTCTCAAAAATATTAGCTTTCATTTCACACCTATTTTTTTTTAAATCTTAGTGCTTCAGGCAAAATTAGGGAAAATGTACTTACTATGACTGAAATATGCAGTTGTCCCACCTAACTATCTTCAGATAAATGCACTAAATGTAAGTCGCTCTGGAAAAGAACGTCTTCTAAATGACAAAAATGTTAAATGTAATTTTGCTTTCTCCTTGACCTGTTCAGATATTTTCTGCATTGTTTCCTTATTATCTGCATGACTAATCTTAATGCAAGAGAATTACTCTAACTGACACTGAATATTAAAACAAGGCTAGACATGAATTATGGATGAATTATTATGGTCCTTTGTAACTCAGTTGGTAGAGCATAGTGCATTTAAGGCTAGGGTAGTGGTTTTATTTGTCTCTGTCTCTCTCTCTGCCTCTTTGTCTCTCTTTCTTCCTTCCTTCCTTTCTTTCTTTGTCTTTCTCTCTGTCTCCACTCTCTCCACTGACTGTTGTTCATTCAGTAGCCCCCTCCATAGTTTTCAGAGGCTGTTATGGTGAGTGCCTGTGAATGACCGTTGATAGGCGATGAGAGGTGGGGGTTGGGGGGGTTGGAGAGACGAAGATGCTTCTTAACATCACAATGCAGCAGGTCTTCAGAAGTCAGAGAAGATGAAAGAAACCATTCTTTATTCTTGTGCTTTTCCAGCTCATCATCTCCACTTCTCTCCTCCCTCTTTACCTTCCCTTGCTCCTCTCTCATTTTGAATTATCTGTTTATTCTGCCCTTAGCGTTCTCTCTACCTTTATCACTCTCCCTTCTATCCTCTACCCCTCCCTGTATGTATTTCTCTCTCTTCCTCTACAACCTCTATCACTCCTCTCTCTCCCCTGACCCATCTCTCCCTCTCCATCCTCTCTCCCCTCCATCCTCCCTCTCCTCTCTTCCTCTCCATTTCCCCTCTCCTCTCTTCCCTTCAACCCACTCTCCCTCCCTATACTCTCTCCCCTCCATCCAACCTCTTCTCTCTCTCCATCCTCCCTCTCCTCTCTCCCCCTCAACCCTCTCTCCCTCTCCAACCGCAACCCTCTCTCACCCTCTCTCCCCCTCAACCATCTCTCCCTCTCCACTCTCTCTCCCCCTCCATCCCCCCTCCCCTCTCTCCCCTCCATCCCCCTCTCCTCTCTCCCCCTCCACCCCCCTCTCCTCTCTCCCCCTCCATCCTCCCTCTCCTCTCTTCCTCTCCATTCTCACTCTCCTCTCTCCCCTTCAACCCACTCTCCCTCCCCATACTCTTTCCCCTCCATCCAACCTCTCCTCTCTCTCCATCCTCCCTCTCCTCTCTCCCCCTCAACCCTCTCTCCCTCTCCACCCACAACCCTCTCTCCCCCTTTCTCCCCCTCAACCATCTCTCCCTGTCCACTCTCTCTCCCCCTCCATCCTCCCGCTCTTCTCTCCCCCTTAACCCTCCATCCCCCTCTCCTCTCTCCCCCTCCATCCCCCTCTCCTCTCTCCCCCTCCATCCCCCCTCTCCTCTCTCCCCTCTCTTGCCCCCTATTTGGAGGATAGGTAATGACATAAGGGGACTAGGGTATATGGGTAAACAGTGACAGACGCGAGGCCTGGATCAATAGGGACTCGGCTAGTCCCACATCACCTGCTAAACATCCACGTGTCCCTAACAGCCTGATGGTTACCACGGTGTCCTAACAGCTAGATGGTTACCGTGGCTTTTATTTTAAAAAATGTTTCTGTAACAGAGCAGCCAGCAAAACCCATCATAGAAACCAGCAGGGAAACCAAACACAACATACACAGAATACTTTTTTCCCCTTTCTGTTTATAAAGTGGCGATATTCAACCCATTATTCTTCCATTTTAAAGGTCCTGGTCTGAGTGGGGAGGGGAAAACTGGCATTTTGCTGTTATTGACAGAGAGGTTTGGAACTCTCTTTCTATTAACTAATAATGTCACCAGGCAGGCCAAAACTCCAGCCCACCAAAACAGACTGTCTGTTCATTCTCATTGGTCTATTAACTAATAATGTCACCAGGCAGGCCAAAACTCTAGCCCACCAAAACAGACTGTCTGTTCATTCTCATTGGTCTATTAACTAATAATGTCACCAGGCAGGCCAAAACTCCAGCCCACCAAAACAGACTGTCTGTTCATTCTCATTGGTCTATTAACTAATAATGTCACCAGGCAGGCCAAAACTCCAGCCCACCAAAACAGGCACAAATTCCAGGTGGTCTTTTGAAACAGCTCTTACACTAAAAGGACATTATCATCATTTTAACAATTACACAGTATTTTTCCAATCTCATGATGTGGAAATATATAACACAGGAAAATCAGGTTTTTGACTGCACTGGGCCTTTAATGGAAAACAGTGTGTCTGTTGCTGTTCGGTTGGTACATTCTGTACTGGAACAGGGAATTGCAAATATACAGCACAATACAGTCGAGACCCCCACTTGTGTTGTCATGAATGATTAACACTTGTTGTATTTGGCTGAAAACAAATTGGAATGATTTGATCAAAATAATTTGTCCATCTACTGTCAATTGTGGTTAGTGGTCTTTAATGTCATAAAGGTTCTGGTAAATAATAAGAGGATGTTGTTTCTCTACTAATTGACTCTTTTTCTCCCTCTCTTTCCGGTGCTATTCCTTTCTGTTTAATGGATGTGGAAAAAGGTAAGAGCACTTATTTCTTCTCTATTTGTAGTTGTGATTTTGTTCGGCGACCAAGTTCCAAAGAGGATTAGGGCGAGTTTGGAGCTAAGACACTTGGACAATGACTTTTTAAAGTCATTAGCAAAGCCCTCCAATTGAGTAAGTAATTAAACAAGCTCGTGGCATATATCAAATGAAATGAAGCAATGCTCAGAGAATACAATGCACACACACACACACACACACACACACACACACACAAACATGCACAAATACGCACTAAAGCGCACACACGTAAGCAAGCACATACACACACAAGCACACACAAACACTTGCGCATACACACATACGCTCTTTCTCTCTCTCTCTCCCGATCATTCTCTGTTACGCACACATCCTGAGAAGCTTGCAGGGATTCTTAGAAATTACATTACATGATCAAAAGTATGGGGACACCTGCTTGTCGAATATCTAATTCCAAAATCATGGCCATTCATGTGGAGTTGTTCCCCCCTTTGCTGCTATAACAGCCTGCACTCTTCTCGGAAGGCTTTCCACTAGATGTTGGAACATTGCTGCAGGGACTTGCTTCCATTCAGCCACAAGAGCATTAGTGAGGTCGGGCACCGATGTTGGGTGATTAGGTCTGGCTCGCAGTCGGCGTTCCAATTCATCCCAAAGGTACACGATGGAGTTGATCTCGACAAACCATTTCTGTATGGACCTCGCTTTGTGCATGGGGGCATTGTCATGCTGAAACAGGAAAGGGCATTCCCAAACTGTTGCCACAAAGTTGGAAGCACAGAATTGTCTAGAATGTCATTGTATGCTGTAGTGTTAAGATTTCCCTTCACTGGAACTAAGGGGCCTAGCCCGAACCATGAAAAACAGCCCTAGACCATTATCCCTCCTCCTTCACAGTTGGAACTATGCATTGGGGCAGGTAGCGTTCTCCTGGCATCCGCCAAACCCAGATTCGTCCGTCGGACTGCCAGATGGTGAAGGGTGATTCATCTCTCCAGAGAACACGTTCCTACTGCTCCAGAGTTTAATGGTGGCGAGCTTTACACCACTCCAGCTGACGCTTGGCATTGCACATGGTGATTTTAGGCTTGTATGCGGCTTCTCGGCCATGGAAACCCATTTCATGAAGCTCCCGACGAACTGTTCTTGTGCTGACGTTGCTTCCAGAGGCAGTTTGGAACTCGGTAGTGAGTGTTGCAATGGAGGACAGACAATTTTTACGTGCTACGCGCTTCAGCACTCAGCGTCCCATTCTGTGAGCTTGTTTGGCCTACCACTTAGCGGCTGAGCTGTTGTTGCTCCTAGACGTTTCCACTATACAATGGATTTTTGCTCGATTTGATACACCTGTCAGCAACGGGTGTGGCTGAAATAGCCGAATCCACTAATTTCAAGTGGTCTCCACATACCTTTGCGTATATAGTGTACATGTCCAGAGGTAGAGATGGTTTTCTCCTTCTTTGTGAGCTGCAATTGCTGTCTACATGAAGAATAATAAAATGCACATTTTCATTCTCCAATAGCCATTACACTGGTTTTACCATTTGGTAAATACACTAGAGCTGGCCAGGGAGAAAGTTATTGCCACAGGTTTATTACTCAAATCATATCAAATGTTATTTGTCACATGCTTCGTGAACGACAGGTAGACTAACAGTGACATGGTTACCCACGGGCACATGCCAACAAAGCAGAGAGAAATAAAGATAAATAATCGAAATATAATAACACAAGGAAGAAATACACAATGAGTAATGATAACTTGGCTATATACACGGGGTACCAGTAACGAGTTGACGTTCAGGGGTACGAGGTAATTGAGGTACTGTATGTACATATAGGTAGGGATAAAGTGACTAGGCAACAGGATAGATAATAAACAGTAACAGCAGCGTATGTGATGAATCAGAAGAGCTAGTGCAAAAAGGGTATATACAAATAGTCTGGGTAGCTATTGGTAAACTCTTTAATGAACTATTTAGCAGTCTTATGGCTTGGGGGTAGAAGCTGTTCAAGGTTCTGTTGGTGCCAGACTTTGTGCATCGGTACCACTTGCCGTGCGTTAGCAGAGAGAACAGTCTATGACTTGGGTGGCCGGATAATTTTTAGGGCCTTCCTTTGACACCGCCTGGTATAGAGGTCCTGGATGGCAGGGAGCTCAGCCCCAGTGATGTTTTGGGCTGTACGCATTACCCTCTTAGTGCCTTGCGGTCAGATGCCAAGAAGTTGCCATACCAAGCGGTGATGCAGCCAGTCAAGATGCTCTCAATGCTGCAACTGTAGAATGTTTTGAGGATCTAAGGGCCCATGCCAAATCTTTTCAACCTCCTGAGGGGGAAGAGGCGTTGTCGTGCCTTCTTCACTACTGTGTTGGTGTGTGTGGACCATGATAATTCCTTAGTGATTTGGACACCCAGGAACTTGAAGCTCTCGACCTGATCCACACCAGCCTCGTCGATATGGCTAGGGGCGTGCTCAGCCCTCCATTTCCTGCAGTCAACGATCAGCTCCTTTGTCTTGCTGATGTTGAGGGAGAGGTTGTTGTCCCATCAGGAAGTCCAGGATCCAGTTGCAGAGGGAGGTGTATAATCCCAGGGTCCTTAGCTTAGTGATGAGCTTGGAGGCCACTATGGTGTTGAACTCTAAACTGTAGTCAATAAACAGCATTCTCACCTAGGTGTTCCTTTTGTCCAGGTGGGAAAGGGCAGTGAGGCGTGCAATAGAGTTTGTGTCATCTGTGGATCTGTTGGGGTGGTATGTGAATTAATGAGGGTCCAGGGTGTCTGGGATGATGGTGTTGATGTGAGCCATGACCAGCCTTTCCAAGCATTTCATGGCTACAGATGTGAGTGATTTGGGGGTGATTAGATGGTTCATTTAGACATGTTAACCTGCCATTATTGGGCACAGGGACTATGGCACAGGACCGATTGAATCCTACTACATCGGCTCTGATGCTTGTTGGATGTGGCAATGCTTGCAAACAATCACGGATTACACATGGAAACCCAGCCGCGAGCTGTCCAGTTATACGAGTTTACCAGACGAGCGAATTACCTTCTATGCTCTCTTCGAGGCCAGCAACACTGAACCATGCATGAGAACACCAGCTTTTCCCGGACGACTTTGTGATCACGCTCTCCATAGCCAATGTAACAAACATGTAGGTATTACAGACTGGGTCAGGGAGAGGTTTAAAATGTCAGTGAAGACACTTGCCAGCTTGTCAGCGCATGCTCTGAGTACGTGTCCTGCTAATCCGGCCTTGTGAATGTTGACCTGTATAAAGGTCTTACTTGCAAAATAAGTGGTTACATACTGTATGTGTCCAAAAAAACGACAATATTTCCTGACCTTTCTTATATATCCTAGATATAGGCCAGACACTTCAAAACCTTATTCCTTGTGATTTATTTTTTTACTGTCTTTTTTTCAATGCATTATTCAATGCTATTCTATGGACTAGAGGTATGGTCAGATTTGCCAAATGGAGGGAGAGCTTTGTATGCGTCTCTGGAGTAAAGATGATCTAGAGTTTTTTCGCCTCTAGTTGCACAGGTGACATGCTGGTAGAAATTAGATAAAACAGATTTCAGGTGAGAATTTTCTTGTTTGCTTATATCCCTACATCGCTCGTTGAGTGTGGTCTTAGTGCCAGCATTGGTTTGAAGTGGTAAATAGACAGCTACGAAAAATATAGAAGAAAACTCTCTTGGTAAATAGTGTGGTCTACAGCTTATCATGAGGTATTCTAACTCAGGCGAGCAGAACCTCGAGACTTCCTTAAAATTAGCATTTGCACACCAGCTGTTGTTAACAAAGAGACACACACCCACTCTCCTGAGCTGTCCCGACGCTGACATTCTGTCCTGCTGATATATAGAAAAAACAGCTAGATTTATATTTAGAATGTCCTTGTTCAGCCACTACTTAGAGAAACATTGGATATTACAGTTCTTCAGAATACGTTGATACGATAGTCTCGAACGGAGCTCATCCAGTTTATTCTCCAGTGATTGCACGTTCACCAATAGAATGGAGGGTAGAGGCGATTTATCCACTCTCCGACGTTGTCTCGTCAGGTATCCCACACGCAGGCCTCTATATCTCCGTCTCTTTCTTTGAGAGTCGGGGATTTGGGCCTGGTCCGGTATAATCAATATGTCTTTTGCCTTCTACTCAATGAAGGAGAAGTTCTCATCCAAATCAAGGTTAGTGATAGCTGAGGTCAAAAAGCTAGTTTTGGTCATAGGAAATGATGGCGGAAACATTATGTACAAAAAAAGGTACCATCATTGCAAAAATAATCACAAAATAGCACAATTTGTCAGGAGCCTGTAAGACTTGCTCTATTCCCTCTAGTGCCATTCTACTAAGCCTATCATTAGTTTTCATCTTTCACTCTAGCTCGTGTTTCATCATTACTGTTTTGAAACACACATTCAGGCAGGTATTTATACAAGCTGAAATATTATAATCAATGAAGCCCAAACTCAGAGTTTGAAAAGAGATCTGAATTGAATTTAGGAAAACTTATATGTTAAGTTTGTTCTGTCAAATAATTTGTCTCATCACAACAATAGACTGCAGCAAAATACAAGAGGAAATTATATAGTCTGGGAAATTATCCATTTCCAGCTGTGTTGATGAAAAACACACCTTACTGACCGTGGCTGACCCTCTGTAATCATAGACTAAAGAGAGGACTGATACTTCAGACAGACTTTAATTTCAGTTGCACTTGATAGCCCAACCAATCAGAGCCAGAGTAGCATGTCCAATCGGCATGTCAATGTTCTGTTTTAATATGCTCTAGACTTTGTTCAGTAACACACCTACAGAGAAGCCTATCTCTTCTCCTCTCCTCTCACCTCTCCCCTTCCCTCCCCCTCCGCTCCCCTCCATAGCGTGCAGAAGGC
>NC_052341.1:14422549-14520049 GCF_016432855.1 Salvelinus namaycush
TGTGTGTGTGTGGGGTACAGGGATGAGGTAGTCATTCAAAAATGTTAAACACTATTATTGCACACAGAGTGAGTCCATGAAACGTATTATGTGACTTGTTAAGCACATGTGTTACGGCTCTCGTCGAAAGGAGTGGACCAAAGCGCAGCGTGGAAAGTGTTCAGGATTTTTATTATCAAAAAACACTCAAACAAAATAACCAAAGTGAAAATGAAAGCGCACAGTTCTGTCAGGTACAGACACGAAACAGAAAACAAGATCCCACAACTGAAGGTGGGAAAAAGGGCTGCCTAAGTATGATAGACAGCTGCCTCTGATTGGGAACCACACTCGGCCAAAAACAAAGAAACCGAAAACATAGAATGCCCACCCAAATCACACCCTGACCAAACCAAATTGAGAAATAAAAAGGCTCTCTAAGGTCAGGGCGTGACACATGTTTACTTCTAAACTTATTTAGCCTTGCCATAACAAATGGGTTGAATATTTATTGACATTTCAGCTTCTAATTTTTTATTAATTAGTAAACATTTCTAAAAACATAATTCCACTTTGACATTATGTGGTATGGTGTGTAGGCCAGTGACAAAAATATAAATGTAATCCATTTTAAATTCAGGCTAAAACACAACAAAATGTGGAAAACGTCAAGGGGTGTCAATATTTTCGGTGATGTGATCGTATACAAATATAAGCAAGGTTTGAAATTATTATGTTTTAGTCAAATATTATATCTGTTTGGCCTTCTTGCGGTCAATTTGCAGTCTACAAATGATTTGTAATTATGTTCTGGCCCCCTGACCATCCACTCAAGAAAAAAATCAGCCCACGGCTGAACTACAGTAGTTGATGATCCCTACCCTACATAGTCCTCTACTTATGGTCATAGATCCCTGGTCAAAGTAGTGCACTATATAGGGGATAGGATGCCTAATGCCACGTGGCTCTCATTATATTATATTTCGTCCCCCATTAACAGATTGTTACAAGTATCCAATAGCTTTTTAATGGCACTAGAATTAGACCTGTTTTGAGACACTGACGGGGCCTATAAAGAAAGCCTAATGGACATATCCAGAGATATCAGACTGTATTAAAGCTGCTATTGTCGCTTTCTAGGAGAGCAATTAGGGTTATCCCAACTTTTTAATTGGTGTGAAATTCATATTTGATTGGTCATTTTAGCCTCTCTCACCTGCCCTGACACTATTGGCCTGTTCATTAAAGAGACTAATTGATTACAGGGCCAAAAGGGCTGCTGCCAAAGAGGGAGACTATCAATTATTAAGTATCATTAATAGATTAAGCTGAGACAATGTGTGGACTGTTAAAGTAAGCCGTTGAAAGTGGAAGTGATTATAGGGCTAGTGCTCTGACCGCCCAGCCCAATGAAAGGACCTTTATGCTGGACTCACACATACACACACACACACACACACACACACACACACACACACACACACACACACACACACACACACACACACACACACACACACACACACAGACACACACACACACACACACACACACACACACACACACACACACACACACACACACACACACACACACACAAACACAAACGCATGCAGCCATGCACACCACATGAGGCTGCTGAGGGGAGGACGCCTCATAATAATGGCCGGAACTGAGCAAAGGGAATGGCATCAAACACCTGGAAACCAGTCCATTCATTACCACGAGCATGTCCTCCCCAATTAAGGTGCCACCAACCTCCTGTGATGCACACATACAGTGCCTTCGGAAAGTGTTCAGACCCCTTGACTTGTTCAACATTTTAGTAGGTTACAGCCTATTCTAAAATTGATTAAATTGTTAGTTTTTTCTCATCAATCTCATACAATACCCCATTATGACAGAGCAAAAACAGGATTTTTGCTAATTTATAAAAAATAAAAAATAAACTGATATCTCATTTATATAAGTATTCAGACCCTTTACTCAGTACTTTGTTGAAGCACCTTTGGCAGCGATTACAGCCTCAAGTCTTCTTGGGTATGACACTACAATCTTGGCACACCTGTATTTGGGGAGTTTCTTCCATTCTTCTCTGCAGATCCTCTCAAGCTCTGTCAGGTTGAATGGAGAGCGTTGCTGCACAGCTATTTTCAGGTCTCTCCAAAGGTGTTCAAGTCCGGCCTCTGGCTGGGCCACTCAAGGACATTTAGAGACTTGACCCGAAGCCACTCCTGCGTTGTCTTGGCTGTGTGCTTAGGGCTGTTGTCCTGTTGGAAGGTGAACCTTCGCCCCAGTCTGAGGTCCGGAGTGCTCAGGAGCAGGTCTTCATCAAGGATCTCTCTGTAGTTTGCTCTGTTCATCTTTTCCTTGATACTAACTAGGCTCCCAGTCCCTGCCGCTGAACAACATCCCCACAGCATGATGCTGCCACCACCATGCTTCACCGTTGGGATGGTGCCAGGTTTCCTCCAAAAGTGATGCTTTGTATTCAGGCCAAAGAGTTCTATCTTGGTTTCATCAGAGCAGAGAATCTCGTTTCTCATGGACTGAGTGTCCTTTAGGTGCCTTTTGGCAAACTCCATTAGGGCTGTCATTTGCCTTTAACTGAGGAGTGGCTTCAGTCTGGCCACTCTACCATAAAGGCCTGATTGGTGGAGTGCTGCAGAGATGGTTGTCCTTCTGGATTGTTATCCCATCTCCAAAGAGGAACTCTGGAGCTCTGTGAGAGCGACCATCGGGTTCTTGGTCACCTCCCTGACCAAGGCCCTTCTCCCCCGATTGTTCAATTTGTCCGAACTTCTTCCATTTAAGAATGATGGAGGCCACTGTGTTCTTGGTACCCTTCTCCAGATCTGTGTCTCGACACATTTCTGTCTTGGACTTCTACAGCAATTCCTTCGACCTCACTGTTTGGTTTTTGCTTTGACATGCACTGTCAATTGTGGGACCTTATCTAGACAGGTGTGTGCCTTTCCAAATCATGTCCAATGAATTGAATTTACCACAGGTGGACTCAATCAAGTTGGAGAAACGTCTCAAGGATAATCAATGGAAACAGGATGTACCTGAGCTGAATTTCGAGTCTCAAAGCAAAGGGTCTGAATTATTATCTAAATAAGGTATTTCTGTTTTTATTTGTAATACATTTGCAAAAAAAAAATGTAATCTGTGTTTGCTTTGTCATTATGGGGTATTGTGATGTCATTATGGGGTGTTGTGATGTCATTATGTTGTATTGTGTGTAGATTGCTGAGGATTTGTATTTATTTAATCCATTTTAGAATAAGGCTGTAACATAACAAAATGTGGAAAAAGTCAAAGGGTCTGAATACTTTCCGAAGGCACTGTACGTGCACACACACGCAGAAACACACACACATACACGTACATACACATACAGAGACGCTGTCCATTCCTCTGACTTGGGTCACTGAGCTGTCTTTCATAAGTGCATTTTCAATCGTTAACAACAACATTTTCAGAATTCCTTCTGTAATGTGTTTCTCAATTGATATTCTTTATTTGCTTGTCTAATGATGACAGAGGGAAGGCCTAGAACATAAAGGGCAAAGCTACCCACACAAAGAGTCACATATTTCTGCCCATGAATGGAAGGAAATAAAGGGGTAGATAATAATTTCTCTCTAACGTTTATTGCGATATGAATGCTGCTGTCAGGCCTTTAATGGTTGCTGTTCTGGTGGCCTTTCAAAATAAAGTAGCACAATCTTATTCAGGCCACTGCCTCTGAACGGTAATTATATTGGAATTCTTTAGAGATTATCGTTGTGTCTCAAATGGCACCCTATTCCCTATATAGTGCACAACTTTTGGGTTCTACACTATATAGGGAATAGGGTGCCCTTTCGGACGCATACTATGTGTTGTAAAGTGGAAGTAGGATCATCCAGTATTTGGATCTCTTTTGTTAGAAACAATATACAGCGATTGAACGTTTGAGGCAATTGAGTACAATATGGTTATTGCATTTGATCCGAACCGTATGTCAACATAACCAAGTCCAATAACCGATCACCAAGTCAGTAGGCTATAGTAGGTCTTTAGGATCCATTTAGTAGAGGATCCAGTTAGTGGAGGCCTGGAGGGACAAACAGTGCAAGGTAGTGTACCAGAGCATCCTAGTACAGCCAGTCCAGATTGTGTTATGAAGGATGGGCTGTCACTCAGCTAGGCGGGCTATTGATTGGGCGGCCTCAGCCTGAGATTTATGGCCAGCATTCTGTCGCCCATCTGAAGGGGGAGGTGTCGGGAAGTGACAGAGTTATGACCACGTCCTCCACATGATTGGTGACCTCGAGGTGGCTCCTCACCAACTTTACTCACTGCCTGCATCTCAAATGGCACCCTATTCCCTATTTATCGTGCACTACCTATGGGCTCTGGTTAAAAGTACTGCACTGCATAGTGAATAGAGTGCCATTTGGGACAGATATACTAGACTTCCTGTACTTAATAGACAGAGAGGAAGGATAAAAAATACACTGGTTATTCTGTTGTTATTTTTTATAGAGGGATGGAGGGTGGAAGGGAGAGAGGGAGGGAGGGAAGGAAGGAGGGTAGGGGGAGAGAGGGATGGGGAGAGAGAGAGAAAGAGAGGGAGGTAGAGGGAATAATATATTTGGAAAACAGAGAGAGAATAATACCCCCCTCTCAACTATGATTAGGAGGAGAAGTTTTCCTCTGCTTGCCATTGCTTTGATTAAATCTCACATTTTAAAAAGGCTCTTGTGGCATTGTGATATGGAGGTACAGAACTAAATGAAAGGTTGCCATTTATCAGCTCTGATTGCCTTATTGAATCTGGCAAAGCTTGACCATCAGCCGCGCCACTTTGCTCCGCTTCTCCTTCCCTCTCTCCTTCCCGCACTACCTCTCTCTCTCGCTCCCTCTGTCCTTTCATGAAATGAAAGAATGAAAATAAAAGCCACCAGACTCTGTCTCTCTTTTTATCCCGCCATCACTTACCGTACATAAATATATCAGGCAATGAATCCCAATAACTGTTTTTCCTCATTGTGGTGATCAGCACTCCCTTCCAGTAAGCATTGCAAATAGATGCGGGCTCTCTCTTTTTATTCCTCTGTGGGCCTGTGTAACAGTCAAGGCCGGATGGTGATGGGGGAAGTATAGGAGAGTTATCAGGGCCCTGATGCATTTGGCACACGCCAGACTCCCGCTGCAATCCACTGACTGATGAAAGGAACCGATAAGTGAATTGGTTTCCTGCAATGGGTGGGGGGGTGAGAGCAGAGAGAGAAAGAGAGACCCGCCCGGCTTCGTTGTCTCAAAGTGGTGGCTGTGGATAGGGGGTGGGGATAGGCTGGGTTGTGTTGATGTGGTGAGGGAGGGAGGATTGTTCACAGGGGTAAAACTGTTAGAAAACTGTTAGAGTTATTTCAACTGGTTGCTTCTAGTAAGCAGGTCTAGGATCAGGTGATGCTGCTTCCTGTTGCATCCTGTCAAGTTGGTGTGGTCCATAGGGTCTGATCCAGGATAAGTCTCAGGTGAGGTTAACGCATTAACCTTCCTGCAGAGGAAAGTTGGCTGGCCTGCATCCAGTTTAACATTAAACAGTGGAAAACACTTACATTGCATTCGGGAAGTATTCAGTCCTCTTGACGTTTTCCAAATTCTGTTACGTTACAGCCTTATTCTAAAATTGTATTAAATTGTTTTATTTCCTCATCAATCTACACATAATACCCATAATGACAAAACAAAACAGGTTTTTGGAATTTTTGCCAATGTATAAAAAAAAACACTGAAATATCACATTTAAATAAGTATTCAAACCCTTTACTCAGTACTTTGTTGAAGCACATTTGATAGAGATTACAGCCTAGATTCTTCTTGGGTATGACCCTACAAACTTGGCACACCTATATTTGGGGAGTTTCTCCCATTCTTCTCTGCAGATCCTCTCAAGCTCTGTCAGGTTGGATGGGGAGCGTCGCTGTACAGCTATTTTCAGGTCTCTCCAGAGATGTTCGATGGGGCTCTGGCTGGGCCACTCAAGGACATTCAGAGACTTGTCCTGAAGCCACTCTTGCGTTGTCTTGGTTGTGTACTTAGAGTCGTTATCCTGTTGGAAGGTGAACCTTTGCCCCAGTCTGAGGTCCGGAGCGCTCTGGAGCAGGTTTTCATCAAGGATCTCTCTGTACTTTGCTCAGTTCATCTTTCCCTTGATCCTGACTAGTCTCCCAGTCCCTGCCACTGAAAAACATCCCCACAGCATGATGCTGCCACCACCATTCTTCACTTTAAGGATGGTGCCAGGTTTTCTCCAGACTTGACACTTGGCATTCAGGCTAAAGAGTTCAATCTTGGTTTCACCAGAGCAAAGAATCTTGTTTCTCATGGTCTGAGAGTCTTTAGGTGTCTTTTGGCAAACTCCAAGCGGGCTGTCATGTGCCTTTTACTGAGGAGTGGCTTCCGTCTGGCCACTCTACCATATAGGCCTGATTGGTGGAGGGCTGCAGAGATGGTTGTTCTTCTGGAAGGTTCTCCCATTTCCACAGAGGAACTCTGGAGCTCTGTCAGAGAGTCCATCGGGTTCTTGGTCACCTCCCTAACTAAGGCCCTTCTCCCCCGATCGCTCAGTTTGACCAGTGGCCAGCTCTAGGAAGAGTATTGGTGGTTCCAAACTTCTTCTGTTTAAGAATGATAGAGGCCACTGTGTTCTTAGGGACCTTCAATGCTGCAGACATTTTTTGGTAACCTTCCCCAGATCTTTGCCTCAACACAATCCTGTCTCGGAGCTCTACGGACAATTCCTTCGACCTTAGTTTTTGCTCTGACGTGCACTGTCAATGGTGGGATCTTATATAGACAGATGTGTGCCTTTCCAAATCATGTGCAAATAAATGTAATTTACTGCAGGTGGACTCCAATCAAGTTTGAGAAACATATCAAGGTTGATCAATGGAAACAGAATGCACTGAGCTCAATTTGAGTCTCATAGTAAAAGGTCTGAATAGTTATCTAAATAAGGTTTTTCTGTTTTTAATTTTTAATACATTTGCAAAAATGTCTAAAAACCTGTTTTCACTTTGTCATTATGGGGTATTGTGTGTAGATTGATGAGGAAATGTTTTTATTTAATCCATTTTAGAATAAGGCTGGAACGTAGCAAAATTTGAAAAAAGTAAAGAATGGGACTGAATACATTCCAAATGCACAGTAGCTGCCTATAGTGCACCTACTATACTATACACCTACTATACTATACGCCTACTGTACTATACACCTACTGGTCTATACACCTACTATACTATACACCTACTATATTATACACCTACTATACTATACACCTACTGTACTATACACCTACTATACTATATACCTACTATACTATACACCTACTGTACTATACACCTACTGTACTATACATCTACTATACTATACACCTACTATACTATACACCTACTGTACTATACACCTACTATACTATAAACCTACTATACTATACACCTACTGTACTATACACCTACTATACTATACACCTACTATACTATACACCTACTGTACTATACACCTACTGTACTATACACCTACTGTACTCGCAACACTGGCCTAAATGGTAAAATGATCCTGGGGCATGATGCCATGGTTTTACTGGGAGAACACTGATTATACAATTGGTGGGTCTATTCATGAATGCTGATTGGTTAAAACCACATTACAGACGGTGTCTATTCTTCAAGTTACCACCGGCTAAATCTATGACATTAAAATGCCTATTTACTCTGTTCCATCTGACTGCGCAATCCACTGTCTCATCAGCCCAGCCAGGCAATTTATAAACTTGATCTCCACTATAAAAAGCATCGAGACATTATCGCACATTTATTTTAGACTAACATTTAGTTTCAACAGTGGAGATTTGTATAAACCTTGCTGTCTGTCTCTCCGACATTTACAACATTGTTTCAATATTCAAATTTGATATTCAGCTGTCCAATAGTCATGAACATGTCATGAGTCAGGACGAGACAGGCAGGCAGCGTTTCTCAGCCAGTCGAAATGATGAATCGGCTGGCTTCATGGATATAAACAAAGAAATGTCATTTGAAAAAAGGTACAACGAAACAAAGTGCAGCTAGGTTGCAGTCTTTCCAGTTTCAGTTTGAAGTGATTGTGTAAGGTTTGTTGTTGGCTAGCTCCTCTGAACAACAGTGTCCTGACGAGAGAGCACATTTTCTATTCCAGGCGAAATCACGCCTCATTAGCTCATTGTTATTGATGCATCCAATTAATGTAACTAGAAAACAGCTTAAACAAATGCAAATGCAGCTACTTTGCTGTTATTCTGGCTGCACTTTTTGACATGACTGTAAGTTAGCTGTAGTTGGCTAGCTAGCAAGCAAGGGATAAGAACGTTGCCAGTATTGCAATGGAACATTTAGAACAAATGACTGGGTCTCATCCACAGATACAGAACTAAAAGACTGAACGAATGGGTCGCGTCTCTGGCAACCGAACCGATAGAACGAACGACCAGCTGGCTGGGGAGCAACCCTAGTTTTGTATCGGGACTGTATCTTGTGGAAGGATGAAATAGTATGAATATATTCATACTTGGTGGAGTCCAAGAGAGGGACACTGAGTGCAGTCGGAGCCACAGTCTCCAACAGGATGACAAGCTTTTTTATTTTCCATTTTGAGAGCCACATGACTTGTTAACTTGTGACAAAACACACAGCGAGAGATGGAGAGTTTCTGTTTTGGCTTTTGGTGTGGTGGAGTCCACGGTTTGATGGCTCTCAACTTCGTCTCGGGCCTAATAACACCCGTGGAAATATATCCTCCAAACACTGGCTTCTCGGGCATTATCACTTAATTAGAACATGACCACACTAAGATATGCATACGTCCAGCCATTCAACCTAAACACCTTTTCCACCGTGGACTCCACCACACCAAAAGCCAAAGCAGAAACTCTCCATCTCTCGCTGTGTGTTTTGTCACAAGTTAACAAGTCATGTGGCTCTCAAAATGGAAAATAAAATACCTTGTCATCCTGTTGGAGACTGTGGCTCCGACTGCACTCAGTGTCCCTCTCTTTTCCCTCCCTCCCAACTTTTTCCTCTCTCTCCCTTTCATCCTTTCTTCCTCTATCTATTCCCCCCCTTTTCTCCTCTCTATCCCTCTACTTTTTCTGGCTAGATACTGTCTCTCTGATTGCAGTCAGTGTCCCTCTCTCTCCCTCCCTCTCTTTTCCTCCTCCGTACCAGACAGCGGCCCACTCACCTTCATTAGGCTGTGTCTCTGCATCTCTGCTCCCAGCCTTAATGAGAACAGAGAGCGAGCAAAACAAATCCAATAAGACAATGCAGGCAGGCGAAGCACAAACTAGGTTGCCTCGGCTGTGCTTTCCCATTTCTCCTCTCCTCCTTTTCTCCTTCCTTTTTTGACTAATGTAATTCATGCAAAGGGAAATTATAAATAGCATATCAATACCGACGCACTATTACGAGTTCTGGGCAGAGCAACGCTGCTCAGCTGTCATGGTAAGTAGGCCAGACAAGGTGTGTGTGGGAAAGGCCAGGTGTGTGGGAGCATCCTGACAAGTGAACTCCAGAACAGTGTGTGTGTGTGTGTGTGTGTGTGTGTGTGTGTGTGTGTGTGTGTGTGTGTGTGTGTGTGTGTGTGTGTGTGTGTGTGTGTGTGTGTGTGTGGTGGAGCCCGTCTATAGTGCAGACAAGGTCACCTCTAGGTGGAATGAAATATAGAAGATAGTAGAAGGAAGACAGACAGACAGCGTAAGTAGTTTTGGTTGTTAACCAGCCCTCTCTCCTTCCCTCCCTCCTTTCCTCACCTCCCTTCCTCTGAACTTGTCTCTAGTTCCATGGGAATGAAAGTTTGGACTCAAAGAGGATGTGTGTTTGTTAACTGGCCCAGTATTATGTCTGCGGTGAGGTCCCAGGAAGATAAAACCACTGGTGTTTTCAGTCTCACTTCTTTTATCAGATATCCCTTTTTGATCTTTCTTTTTTATGAATAAGGTATTTGAAGGACTACTAGAGCTGTTTATTTCCGGGGAGAGGAAAAGTGGACAAAAATGCTCTTGTATGAAATGACTCTCCAATCGCGCGGCGTCAGGCAAATGACGATCAAAACAGATGTAGCTAGTTGTGCAAGGCATTTTATTGATAAAAGCATAAGTAGCATATCACTCTTAAATGTTTGCTTTCTTTTCTCCTTCGAGAAAACAATAGCTGATTTAAAGGGGGTGTGGCAGATTTCAAAACTCTTCCATGAAGGACTCAGGTAGGATACACTTGTGCTTCCTTGCCAAAAGGAAGATATCAAGGAGGGGAGGACTGTCTTCCGTTTGCTTACTCAGGAATTGATACTCTCCTTGACCACTCGACCACTTATCGGTTTCCGTGTCGCAGAGGAGAGAGGACGGAGGACAGACTTTTTCCCAAATGAGAAAACCCCCTGATCGATTGATGAACCCCCCTCCACATGCACACATTCACACACGCGCACACTGCTCTCCCTGGTGTTTTACTCCTAACCACATCATCACAAATAGAGATGGCCAGTACTTATTCAACATGTATTTCAAATACTTTTGAGTATTTTGTCATTTGTAGTTCACCAGCCTGAACAATAACCCAATCTATTTTCTAACAATATACTTTTGAGACCTGTAATTTGTATTTTTTCTATACCATTTTTTATAGCAGTTCACAATTTTGTGGGCTCTTTTCACCCTGCATTTGGTATCAGAAGTCTGATGGCACTATGGTGTGATGAGTGTCAGCAAAATGACCAATATGGTAACATAACAAATTAACACATGCAATGTATGCTGGGTATTATTCTAATGAGCTCCGCTCTGAAACAAGGCCAATAATAATACCCAGTGTGCTTTGCAATTGTTCATTTTTACATAAACATTTACATTTTTAGATTACAAAAAACACATCACAATCATAGCAAGTAAAACATTACTAAGAATGTTTTAGTAGTTAAGCCACTTACTTGAAAATGTATTTTGTATTTTGAAAATACACCCCAAAAAAAACTATGCAAAATTATCTTGTATTTTATGTTGTTACATTGGTCTGTCAGGTATTTTGTATTTGTCACAAGATACTTTTAGATTAATCGTTTCCCATCTACAGTTGAAGTGGGAAGTTTACATACATCTTAGCAAAATACATTTCAACTCAGTTTCACAAGTCCTGACATTTAATCCTAGTAACAATTCCCTGTCTTAGATCAGTTAGGATCACCACTTTATTTTAACAATGTGAAATGTCAGAATAATAGTAGAGAGAATTATTTATTTCATCACATTCCCAGGGGGTCAGAAGTTTACATACACTCAATTAGTATTCGGTAGCATTGCCTTTAAATTGTTTAACTTGGGACAAACGTTTCGGGTAGCCTTCCACAAGCTTGCCACAATAAGTTGGGTGAATTTTGGCCCACTCCTCCTGACAGAGCTGGTGTAACTGAGTCAGGTTTGTCGGCCTCCTTGCTCGGACATGCTTTTTCAGTTCTGCCCACACATTTTCTATAGGATTGAGGTCAGGGCTTTGTGATGGCCACTCCAATACCTTGACTTTATTGTCCTTAAGCCATTTTGCCACAACTTTGGAAGTATGCTTGGGGTCATTGTCCATTTGGAAGACCCATTTGCGACCAAGCTTTAACTTCCTGATTGATGTCTTGAGATGTTGCTTCAATATATCCACATAATTTTCCTGCCTCATGATGCCATCTATTTTGTGAAGTGCACCAGTCCCTCCTGCAGCAAAGCACCCTCACAACATGATGCTGCCACCCCCGTGCTTCACGGTTGGGATGGTGTTCTTCGGCTTGCAAGCATCCCCCTTTTTCCTCCAAACATAATGATGGTCATTATGGCCAAACAGTTCTATTTGTGTTTCATCAGACCAGAGGACATTTCTCCAAAAAGTATGATCTTTGTCCCCATGTGCAGCTGCAAACCGTAGTCTGGCTTTTTTATGGAGGTTTTGGAGCAGTGGCTTCTTCCTTGCTGAGCAGCCTTTCAGGTTATGTCGATATTGGACAGGTTTTATTGTGGATATATATACTTTTGTATCTGTTTCCTCCAGCATCTTCACAAGGTCCTTTGCTGTTGTTCTGGGATTGATTTGCACTTTTCGCACCAAAGTACGTTCATCTCTAGGAGACAGAACGCGTCTCCTTCCTGAGCGATATGACGACTGCGTGGACCATGGTGTTTATACTTGCATACTATTGTTTGTACAGACGAATGTGGTACCGTCAGACGTTTGGAAATTGTTCCCAAGGATGAACCAGACTTGTAGAGGTCTGCAATTTATATTCTGAAGTCTTGGATGATTTCTTTTGATTTTCCCATGATGTCAAGAAAAGAGGCAGTGAATTTGAAGGTAGGCCTTGAAATACATCCACAGGTACAGCTCCAATTGACTCAAATGATGTCAATTAGCCTATCAGAAGCTTCTAAAGCCATTACATAATTTTCTGGAATTTTCCAAGCTGTTTAAAGGCACAGTCAACTTAGTGTATGTAAACTTCTGACCCACTGGAATTGTGATACAGTGAATTATAAGTTAAATAATCTGTCTGTAAACAATTGTTGGAAAAATGACTTGTGTCATGCACAAAGTAGATGTCCTAACCGACTTGCCAAAACTATAGTTTGTTAACAAGAAATTTGTGGAGTGCTTGAAAAACGAGTTTTAATGACTCCAACCTAAGTGTATGTAAACTTCCTACTTCAACTGTAAGCTCACACAGGCAGAGATCCTCATATTAAGACTGAGATGAATATCATTACAGCTGCTGTGTTGTTTGCCAGGCAGAGATATCCCTGCTCCTTTTCCCCAGCCATGAGAGAGGAGCAAGAAAGACATTGAAGGAAAGAGAGGAGAGGAGAGAAGAGTCAAGGTGAAAAGAAGATGTTGACAGAGAGGGCATGAAAGGATAGAGGGAGAGGGGAGAGAGAGGGGGGCAGGGTGTATAGGGATGGTGAGATGGTGGAAGAGGGAATAAGGCGACATGGGTGGTGCCTCACAGCTTTTTTAATTAATAGTTTTTCAAAGAGGAAAAGATCAGAGTGGGAAGATGGTGCTTTGTAAATGAACTCACTAGAGAGAGAGAGAGACAGACAGACAGAGACAGAGAATATACATTAAACATTTACATTTAAGTCATTTAGCAGACGCTCTTATCCAGAGCGACTTACAAGTACATACATTCATATTTTTTTTTGTACTGGTCCCCCGTGGGAATCGAACCCACAACCCTGGCGTTGCAAGCGCCATGCTCTACCAACTGAGCCACACAGGACCACACAATATCCACACAATATCTTATACATGACATCAAACTACTGTATCGTAATGGCCTCCGGGGCTAGAGTTCCCTGCCTGATGTCTTCACACATACCCTGACACTTATCCAGAGGTCTGTCCTGAATTCCTGTCACCCTGACCTAGACGCTGTCTCTGGAGAGGGGGGGACCATTTAATATGACACAGCAGGAGTGGCTCTCACTTGACTCTGTGTGAATAAGCACTTTAACTGAGGGAGCGAGGGAGAGATGTGACTGAGGTTGTGGTGTGGGAGACATAAGACCAGAGGGGAAATGTATGTGTGAATATATAAAGTCCTGACATTCTAGCTACATATTTGTGTCATCTGCACACACACACAGTCTGCGGGTTATTTAGTGAATGAGAGCCAAACCTCCCAATATTAGATTGTATTTCTCCTCAGTTGGCAAGAGATTCCCAGTGCGTGCACACACACACACACACACACACACACACACACACACACACACACACACACACACACACACACACACACACACACACACACACACACACACAGGGCTGAGCTGTATCATAACACACCATAGTTTATGGGTCAGTGTAGATTGACTAAGGATGACCAAGTAAAGCTTTGGGTTCTCATACATGGACCAGGGACTAAGGTGTGAGAACTCTGAGAGCAGCCCAGCATTGTGTACTCTCTATGGGGCTAAGCTGAGCACAGTATGTGGGGGTCTCTGCTTCTGGATGGAATGGAATGGAGGACTGGGAAACAGTGGCTGTCGTTGCCAGTTGACTGATCACTTTCAGCCACTTGAATACAAAGATCAAAATCGCAGATGGTATTCAGGGGGGGGGGGGGGGGTGATCTATGTGTGTGTGTCTCCCCCACTCAGGCTGTGTACGTTTTATTTGTTCTCAGTTTTGAGCTGGAATCTGTTAAATCAGGACAAATGGTTCCATTTGGATGCATGGGTAAAGGATGGCACCATGCCAGGCTGCCCTTGTGACACAGCAGGGCTGGATGGCTGGAATCTGAGGGCACAGAGAGTAGACCCAAAGCAGAGCCTATAACAATGTGTCATAGCAGTCTATCCACCCTCATGCTCGACCCCCTCTGCACTGGCATCTCTTTCTCGTTGTTTATAGCCGAGCACCTCAACCAGTATCCTTCTCTCCTTTTGTACTGGGAGATAATCAACAACTGGTTGATATGTGGTGTTTCTCAAATGCACCCTATATTACCTATATGATTTGGTGATTTTTATGTATTTTATTATTATAGTATCGTGCATCTTCAGGATGCCTAGTCCACATGGGCTTACAAGACACTGTATTTGCTGTAGCAAAATCTTCCAAGTGTTGGAGATACAATTTGCAACCAGGAATACTTCTTTCCTAAATAGCCATTCAAGCTTTTCTTCATCTATAATCCGAAGTAATTCCTATTTTTTTTGCAAGATTTTATTTAGCAGTATAGCTCTCAAGTCACAATAAAATAAAAAGTGCCATTCATTCTCCTGCAGTACTTTTGACCAGAGCCCTCTGTATTAAATCATGTCTTAATCAAATTATTTTCATATGGGTCATGACAGAGCTCTTTCATTTTATTCCTTGTTTATTTCAGGATTTCCTTTGTATTTCCTTTTCTGCACTGCTGGATTCCCAGAAATTATCATTCTACTGAATTCCTTCTGAACCTCTGAGTCCTCTCTAAGTATTTAAAGGTGTTGGAGTCTTTCCTCATTCAGCATTCTTAGACACTCAAACCGCTGGAAAAATTAAAATGACTGTTGTTATAAATATACTCATCTGTTGTTGGTCCTCCTTGTGTTTTCCTGTCCGTCTATATTGGAAGGAACGAGAGACTGAGAGGAGAATTATGTTTAACCCACTGTTGCCAGGCACTTTAGCTGTGGGTGAATAACAATGCAAGGATGAACTGAACTAATGGAACTGAGAGAAAGAAGGGAGTTCGAGGGAGGGAGGGAGATAGAGAAGGGGAGTGAGGGAGAGAAGTGAAGACAACTAGCAATTAGGAGGGCAAGGCGAATCAGGGGAGATGATTGGAGAAGCTCTTTAGAGTGACTGAGAGGAGGGTGAATGGGCAATGGCATGTGAGAACGACCAGAGATCAATGCATCTATCCATCCATCAGCCTTAACTAAGCCCAGAAGAGAGGAGCTGTGGGAACAGAACGAGGGGAGAAGCGGGCGTTCACTCCAGTGTGTGTGTGTGTGTGTGTCTGTGTGTGTGTGTGTGTGTGTGTGTGTGTGTGTGTGTGTGTGTGTGTGTGTGTGTGTGTGTGTGTGTGTGTGTGTGTGTGTGTGTGTGTGTGTGTGTGTGTGTGTGTGTGTGTGTGTGTGTGTTTTCTGTGGGAGGTCACCCTCCATGGTCTAACCCCCTTAGGCCATTGCTATCCTTGTAGTCTGTCATTGTTACCCTCCATCCTGCCACTCCTCCATTCCTCCACCACCCCACAACCATTGTTATCCAGGCATCTCTGGCCCTGGTGAGGTTAAAGAGACCCACTGTTCAGGGCAGCGATGAGGTTGATGTTGATGAATGAGCTACAGTCTTAGAAGAAAACGGTTCCAAAAGTGTTTTTCAGCTGTCCCCATAGGAGAACCCTTTTTTGTTCCAGGTAGAACTCTTTTGGATTCCATGTAGAAGGGTTCTACATGGAACTCAAAAGGGTTCTACCTGGAACCAAAAAGGGTTGTTCAAAGTGTTTTCCGAGCAGGACAGCTGAATAACCCTTTTAGGTTCTAGATAGCATATTTTTTTCTAAGAGTGTAGAGTCAGGGATTGACATGGGAGATACAGGGGAAAGAAGCCTACATAAATGGACTGAGTGGCTCAATTCGCGGTTCAGATGGTGTTAGGTTTTATGATGTAGATTTGGTAGTCTGCCGTGCCGTTGACTGGGAATGAAAGGTCAAAGAGTGAAAAAGGATGTTTGTGTTGACTGGGTATGTGTGTGTGTGTATGTGTGTGTGTGTATGTGTGGGTATGTGTATGTGTGGGTATGTGTGTGTATGTGTGGGTATGGTGCATTTGCAATGAGGTTTCAAAACTAGACAAGCACATACACATCTTTCCTTCTCAACTCTTTTCTAGGAGGAGGATTTATTCCAAACGTTCCTTTGCCATAGTTCCTTTACCCACATTCGGTTGACATCAGTATTAACTGATGCTAGATCCACTATATCACTTGCCCTGGTAGTGCCTACAGTTAAAGCAGCAGATAATAAACTTAGACAGGTCCGGAGAATTCATTATTTATGATCTATTCCATATTACATTATATTTTTTTTACCAGGCTTCAATTACTCCCTAACTTGAGGCTGAGAGCATGAGTCAAAGTCTACACACACATCTTCAAGACATGCCCTCTGCTTGTGTATATGTGTGTGTCTGTGTCTGGTTTGGTCTGGTCTGTCTGTGTCTGTGTCTGTGTGTGTGTGTGTGTGTGTGTGTGTGTGTGTGTGTGTGTGTGTGTGTGTGTGTGTGTGTGTGTGTGTGTGTGTGTGTGTGTGTGTGTGTGTGTGCATGCATGCGTGTTTGTGCATAACGTTTGCGTCCAGGCATGTATCCAGCATGTGTGTCTACAGTATGTCTTCAGGTTCACTTGGAGCCTCCAATGCATTTCCCTGTTTTCTCTCTCTTCTAATTCTGACACTAATCTCCATCCCGTGACTCACCAGAGAGAGAGAGGGAGCGAAAGAGAGAGAGAGAGAGAGAGAGAGAGAGAGAGAGAGAGAGAGAGAGAGAGAGAGAGAGAGAGAGACAGACAGACAGACAGACAGACAGACAGACAGACAGACAGACAGACAGACAGACAGACAGACAGACAGACAGACAGACAGACAGACAGACAGACAGACAGACAGACAGACAGACAGACAGACAGAGACAGAGAGTCACCCTGGCCTAGATGCTCTCTCTAGAGAGGGGGAGCCCATTTAATGTGACACAGCAGGAGTGGCTCTCGCTTGACTCTGTGTGAATAAGCCCTTTAACTGAGAGAGGGAGAGAAGGGGGGATGGAGGGGGAGAGGGAGAGAAGGAGAGAGGAATGGAGGGAGTGAGCACCATAGTGGAGAGCAAGAGAGAAACATTGAAGGGATAATTGAGGGTTGCCAGTTCTGTAGTCTGAACTCCAGTAGGTATACGTTTAGTTTATTAGAATCCCCATTAGCTATTGCAGATGTAGCAGCTACTCTTCCTGGGGTCCACATGAAACAAATGCATCACAATGTACAAAAAAGTTATATTACATTAAATTCAAAATAAAACAAATAAAATAAGAGTTATACATATTGATATCCTTATATACAGTACAGTTAAAGTAGATATTTAGAAAGAGGAGAGGTGTTGTGACTGCTAAGGAGGTCTTGTGAGAAATGGCCCATTTAACCCAAATCACCCTCCGAATAAAATACCCCTGCTGTGCAAATGATCAATGTAAATGAAGAATGTTAACCTATGGAACCTGCCCTTAGGAGCATGATGCAATGTCTGCCTGAGCAAATGTTAATAACTTAGTAAATGGCCAATGCTGTACTGCTCTACCGTTTAGCCGTGGTGGCATTTTCCAATTCACTGATACCACTTTCTAAACTTGCCACATGAAATGAGGAGGTTCTCTATTCTTTTTCCCTTTCCATTGTAATCTGCCTTTCTGTTGTAGTCTTGTGTTCAATACAGACTTTTATCTTAAGATATGAGGCCAGTATTTTTTCTCGTAGAACATATTTGCAGAGGATCGTGGAGGATATATACAGTATATTTATAAACTGGGTGGTTTAAGCCCTGATTGCTGATTGGCTAACAACCGTGGTATCCTAGTGGTTCGAGTGTTGAGCCAGTGACCGAAAGGATGCTAGATCGAATCCCCGAGCTGACAAGGTAAAAATCTGCCATTCTGCCCCTGAACAAGACAGTTAACCCACTGCTCTTAGGCTGTCATTGTAAATAAGAATTTGTACTTAACTGACTTGCCTAGGTAAATAAAGGTTAAATAAATAAAAAATACCACGGGTATGACAAAACATTTATTTTTACTGCTCTAATTACGTTGGTAACAAGTTTATAATAGCAGTAAGGCACCTCGGGGGTTTGTGGTATATTGCCAATATACCACGGCTAAGGGCTGTGTCCAGGCAATCCGCATTGCGTTGTGGATAAGAACAGCCCTTAACCGTGGTATATTGGCCATACACCCCCCCCACCCGGGCCTTATTGCTCCGGGATGCCCCCGGAGAGTTCCTCTGTCCATTGCCTGTGTTCTTCTGCCCATCTTAATATTTTATTTTTATTGGCCAGTCTGAGGTATGGCTTTTTCTTTGCAACCCGGAGCCGCCACTTCACTGTTAATGTTGAGACTGGTGTTTTGCGGGTAGTATTTAATGAAGCTGCCAGTTGAGGTCTTGTGAGGCATCTGTTACTCAAACTAGACACACTAATGTACTTGTCCTCTTGCTCAGTTGTGCACCGGGGCCTCCCACTCCTCTTTCTATTCTGGTTAGGGCCAGTTTGCGCTGTTCTGTGAAGGGAGTAGTACACAGCGTTTTACGAGATCTTCAGTTTCTTGGCAATTTCTCGCATGGAATAGCCTTCATTTCTCAGAACAAGAATAGACTGACGAGTTTCAGAAGAAAGTTATTTGTTTCTAGCCATTTTGAGCCTGTCTTCGAACCCACAAATGCTGATGCTCCAGATACTCAACTAGTCTAAAGAAGGCCAGTTGTATTACTTCTTTAATCAGCACAACATTTTTAAGCTGTGCTGATTAAAGAAGTAATACAACTGGCCTTCTTTAGACTAGTTGAGTATCTGTCACATCATCATTTGTGGGTTCGATTACAGGCTCAAAATGTCCAGAAACAAAGACCTTTCTTCAAAAGGGTTTTCTAATGATCAATTAGCTTTTAAAATTATAAACTTGGATTAGTTAACACAACGTGCCATTGGAACACAGGAGTGATGGTTGCTGATAATGGGCCTCTGTACGCCTATGTAGATATTCCATAAAAAATCTGCCGTTTCCAGCTACAATAGTCATTCACAACATTAACAATGTCTACACTGTATTTCTGATCAATTTGATGTCGTTTTAATGGGGGAAAAATGTGCTTTTCAAAAACAAGAACATTTCTAAGTGACCCCAAACTTTTGAACGGTAGTGTATTGTGATACAGTGAATTATAAGTGAAATAATCTGTCTGTAACCAATTGATGGAAAAATGACTTGTGTCATGCACAAAGTAGATGTCCCAACCAACTTGCCAAAACTATAGTTTGTTAACAAGAAATTTGTGGAGTGGTTGAAAAACGAGTTTTAATGACTCCAACCTAAGTGTATGTAAACTTCCGACTTCAGCAAGGAAGAAGCCACTGCTCCAAAACCGCCATAGAAAAAGCCAGACTACGGTTTGCAGCTGCACATGGGGACAAAGATCATACTTTTTGGAGAAATGTCCTTTGGTCTGATAAAACAAAAACAGAACTGTTTGGCCATAATGACCATCGTTATGTTTGGAGGGAAAGGGGTGAGGCTTGCAAGCCGAAGAACACCATCCCAACCGTGAAGCACGGGGGTGGCAGCATCATTTTACATTTTCATTTTAGTCATTTAGCAGACGTTCTTATCCAGAGCGACTTACAGTAGAGTGCATACATTTTTATTACATTTTTTACATACTGAGACAAGGATATCCCTACCGGCCAAACCCTCCCTAACCCGGACGACGCTATGCCAATTGTGCGTCGCCCCACGGACCTCCCGGTTGCGGCCGGCTGCGACAGAGCCTGGGCGCGAACCCAGCCCAGCCTGGGCGCGAACCCAGAGACTCTGGTGGCGCAGCTAGCACTGCGATGCAGTGCCCTAGACCACTGCGCCACCCGGGAGGCCCATCATGTTGTGGGGGTACTTTGCTGCAGGAGGGACTGGTGCATTTCCCAAAATAGATGGCATCATGAGGCAGGAAAATTATGTGGATATATTGATGCAACTTCTCAAGACATCAATCAGGAAGTTAAAGTTTGGTCGCAAATGGGTCCTCCAAATGGACAATGACCCCAAGCATACTTCCAAAGTTGTGGCAAAATGGCTTAAGGACAACAAAGTCAAGGTATTGGAGTGGCCATCACAAAGCCCTGACTTCAATCATGTAGATCATTTGTGGGCAGAACTGAAAAAGTGTTTGCAAGCAAGGAGGCCTACAAACCAGACTCAGTTACACCAGCTCTGTCAGGAGGAATGGGCCAAAATTCCCCCAACTTATTGTGGAAAGTTTGTAGAAGGCTACCCGAAATGTTTGACCCAAGTTAAACAATAAAGTCAATGCTACCAAATACTAATTGAGTGTATGTAAACTACTGACCCACTGGGAATGTGATGAAAGAAATAAAAGCTGAAATAAATAATTCTCTCTACTATTATTCTGACATTTCACATTCTTAAAATAAAGTGGTGATCCTAACTGACCTAAGACAGGGAATTTTTACTTGGATTAAATGTCAGGAATTGTGAAAAACTGAGTTTAAATGTATTTGACTTCAACTGTATATACAGTGTGTACAGTCGTGGCCAAAAGTTTTGAGAATGACACAAATATTAATTTTCACATAGTCTGCTGCGTCAGTTTGTATGATGGCAATTTGCATATACTCCAGAATGTTATGAAGAGTGATCAGATGAATTGCAATTAATTGCAAAGTCCCTCTTTGCCATGCAAATGAACTGAATCCCAAAAAACATTTCCACTTAATTTCAGCCCTGCCACAAAAGGATCAGCTGACATCATGTCAGTGATTCTCTCGTTAACACAGGTGTGAGTGTTGACGAGGACAAGGCTGGAGATCACCCTGTCATGCTGATTGAGTTTGAATAACAGACTGGAAGCTTTAAAAGGAGGGTGGTGCTTGGAATCATTGTTCTTCCTCTGTCAACCATGGTTACCTGCAAGGAAACACATGCCGTCGTCATTGCTTTGCACAAAAAAGGGCTACACAGGCAAGGATATTGCTGCCAGTAAGATTGCACCTAAATCAACCATTTATCGGATCATCAAGAACTTCAAGGAGAGCTGTTCAATTGTTGTGAAGAAGGCTTCAGGGCGCCCAAGAAAGTCCAGCAAGCGCCAGGACCGTCTCCTAAAGTTGATTCAGCTGTGGGATCGGGGCACCACCAGTACAGAGCTTGCTCAGGAATTGCAGCAGGCAGGTGTGAGTGCATCTGCACGCACAGTGAGGCGAAGGTTTTTGGAGGATGGCCTGGTGTCAGGAAGGGCAGCAAAGAAGCCACTTCTCTCCAGGAAAAACATCAGGGACAGACTGATATTCTGCAAACGGTACAGGGATTGGACTGCTGAGGACTGGGGTAAAGTCATTTTCTCTGATGAATCCCTTTTCCGATTGTTTGGGGCAACCGGAAAAAGCTTGTCCAGAGGAGACAAGGTGAGCGCTACCATCAGTCCTGTGTCATGCCAACAGTAAAGCATCCTGAGACCATTCATGTGTGGGGTTGCTTCTCAGCCAAGGGAGTGGGCTCACTCACAATTTTGCCTAAGAACACAGCCGTGAATAAAGAATGGTACCAACACATCCTCCGAGAGCAACTTCTCCCAACCATCCAGGAACAGTTTGGTGACGAACAATCCCTTTTCCAACATGATGGAGCACCTTGCCATAAGGCAAAAGTGATAACTAAGTTGCTCGGGGAACAAAACATTGATATGTTGGGTCCATAGCCAGGAAACTCCCCAGACCTTAATCCCATTGAGAACTTGTGGTCAATCCTCAAGAGGCGGGTGGACAAACAAAAACCCACAAATTCTGACAAACTCCAAGCATTGATTATGCAAGAATGGGCTGCCATCAGTCAGGATGTGGCCCAAAACTTAGTTGACAGCATGCCAGTGTGGATTGCAGAGGTCTTGAAAAAGAAGGGTCAACACTGCAAATAGTGACTCTTTGCATCAACTTCATGTAATTGTCAATAAAAGCCTTTGACACGTATGAAATGCTTGTAATTATACTTCAGTATTCCATAGTAACATCTGACAAAAAATATCTAAAGATACTGAAGCAGCAAACTTTGTGGAAATTAATATTTGTGTCATTCTCAAAACTTTTGGCCACGACTGTATGCAGTAGCACTGTATCTTTGAAGATGCAGTATGTTTTTTAGGGAGGATGGTAAGAGTTTGGTTGCCTATTGGGACGCGCTGGCTCAACAAAGCAAATCATTAATACGCAGCAGCTGGCAATGTAACGGATGGTGGAGGCTGACAACTTTCCATAGAGTCATACATAATTCAACCTCTTTAAGTTTTCATCAGATTGAAAACACAAAAGAGCACAGCCAGCCCCTTCCATTGTCAACATCAGTTTGGTCCTCTTCTTTCTCTTCCAGTTTTGTTATTGAAAGAAAGAAGTAAAGAAAATAAGGGTTACGAAAAATAAATGTCCGGCTCCTGGACACAAACTTGTTACCCAGGGGGCCTTGCAGTGGCAAGTGTGTGTCAGCGAGGGTTCTGTGATCTCTCAATGTCTCCTTTCTCTCTCTCTCTGTCAGCATGATATTTCAGTCTCTTTCATATCTATCTGTCTGTGTCTATTTCTGTATCTGTCTGTCTGTCTGTTTGTCTGTTGGTGTGCAGCAGGGTCAGATAGGAGGGATGGAGGGAGTGAGTGAGGGAAAAGGAGCGATGAGTCATGGGCTCCTCTTGTTCTCCTATCCACGAAAGTCTGTCTGTGTGTGTGTGTGTGTGTGTGTGTGTGTGTGTGTGTGTGTGTGTGTGTGTGTGTGTGTGTGTGTGTGTGTGTGTGTGTGTGTGTGTGTGTGTGTGTGTGTGTGTGTGTGTGTGTGTGTGTGTGTGTGTGTGTGTGTGTGCTTGCTTGCCTTTACACCCGTTTTGAGCTGTGTCTGTAAATTCCCTTCTATTTGATACAACTAAGGTCAAGACACAGAACAGAAATTTCTCAGCTGGCTGTCGAGAAGGCTCACTTGCTCTCACTTGCTCTCTCTCTCTCTCTCTCTCTCTCTCTCTCTCTCTCTCTCTCTCTCTCTCTCTCTCTCTCTCTCAGTCTCTCTCTCTCTCTCTCTCAGTCTCTCTCTCTCTCTCTCTCTCTCTCTCTCTCTCTCTCTCTCTCTCTCCCTCACTCAGTCTGTCTCTCTCTCTCTCCCTCACTCAGTCTCTCTCTCTCTCTCCCTCACTCAGTCTCTCTCTCTCTCTCTCTCTCTCAGTCTCTCTCTCTCTCTCTCTCTCTCTCTCTCAGTCTCTCTCTCTCTCTCTCTCTCTCTCTCTCTCTCTCTCTCTCTCTCTCTCTCTCTCAGTCTCTCTCTCTCTCTCTCTCTCTCTCTCTCTCTCAGTCTCTCTCTCTCTCTCTCTCAGTCTCTCTCTCTCTCTCTCTCTCTCTCTCTCTCTCTCTCTCTCTCTCTCAGTCTCTCTCTCTCTCTCTCTCAGTCTCTCTCTCTCTCAGTCTCTCTCTCTCTCTCTCTCTCTCTCTCTCTCTCTCTCTCTGCCTTCCTTCCATGGCTAAACAACCTAACAGCTAGGATAGCAGTCCCAGTCTGTCACCCTGTGTGTTTTGATTGCTGTACTCCTGAACTCCTGTTTTCTGCTCACTGGCTGGTGTTGTTTGTTTCAGTCGGTGACATGGCTTGTCTCTTGGTGCCTTCGTAAGCCTCAGCAGCAACAACGCAGAGATGTAGAACAAGAGAGAGTGTGTGTCTGTGTGTGAGCACAGCAGAGAGGTGGAACTATTGTAACTGTTTACCCAGACACCCACAGAGTCCATTAAAGGAAAAGTGCTGTTGTCTTTTAGTCCCGGTGAGACTCAGAGCATGCCTTCACTGTCAGTGACACGCACAGCAGCACCCTGTCAAACTCTACACATAACAAGCCCTGTATGGCAGCGTCCTATCTCCTACACATCATTGTGTGTTACCACCATTACTATTTCTATGGTGACCGTCCTGTGGGGGTATTTTGGTACACTCAGCAAGATACATAAGTAGGGCTGTGGGGAAATGCAGTCTTTCAATATATCTTTATTTTGTACTTTTGCATTACATTTCCAGTTCTACTTAATCAGCTCAATTATTTTATTCAATTTCTGGCCCATGGATGTTCATGGAGAGTGCAATTTGTGGCCCCAGGCTATTGAATAGGTACAGTAGTACTGCATTGGATGCCCAGGTTTAAACTACCTCTGGTCAGGAGAGTCTCTCAGAGCAACACGCACGCACAGCCTTGAGTCCACCCTAATGCACAAATGTTTTCAAGCATTCTGTCAGAAAGTCCCAAACCCCTGCAAACAAAGAAAGCTCCTGTGGATATTTATAATGTATAATGTCTTTTTTTCATACCATAGTGTGTATTATTCTGTTGAAGAATAAAAAAGATGGATTGCAGAGTGTGTATTTTAGATGAGAGAGAAAGAGGGAGGAGGGCTTTAGAGACGTTTTCAGGTTAGGGAAAATAGGATTTTGAAAGGGAATGAATTGTCTGGTACCCACAAGGATAGTAAAACAAACATGTGTGTGTGTTCCCTTCATAATGACTGGGTTTTACTGTAGGACATAGCGATTCTATTATTTACTCATATATACTCCTCAACGCCTGCAGTTTCCCTAAGCTGGCAGCAGAACCGTCTCTCTCTCTCTCCCTCTCCCTCTCCCTCTCTCTCTCTCTCTCTCTCTCTCTCTCTCTCTCTCTCTCTCTCTCTCTCTCTCTCTCTCTCTCTCTCTCTCTCTCTCTCTCTCCCTCCCTCCCTCCCTCCCTCCCTCCCTCCCTCCCTCCCTCCCTCCCTCCCTCCCTCTCTCTCTCTCTCTCTCTCTCTCTCTCTCTCTCTCTCTCTCTCTCTCTCTCTCTCTCTCTCTCTCTCTCTCTCTCTCTCTCTCTCTCTCTCTCTCTCTCTCTCTCTCTCTCTCTCTCTCTCTCTCTCTCTCTCTCTCTCTCTCTCTCTCTCTCTCTCTCTCTCTCTCTCTCTCTCTCTCTCTGTACTTTGTTTTTGTTTTAACATCATAGTATCATAGTAGGCTGCCATGCTGCAGCATGTTACTGTGCCGGCTGTAATTGAGCCCAGGCCTGCCCCGCGAAGACAGCAATACGTCTGGAAACCATCAGTATAGGCAAACCATCAATGCTGTTGACCATCAATGCTGTTGAGAGCAATCCTCTCTCTCTCACTCACACTGTTTGAATGTAAACTTTCCTGAGCACTTTCATGCTTGGAATAATTTGATCCGGATGCTGTAATGCTGTGTGTACGGGAGTGCTGCTTTTCCCTGAAGATGAGACGGATTATGGATGTGATCGCTCTGATCAAATTGGTGAGATGTGGTTTTCCCCCTTTCTCATTACACATTTTACAAAACTATTACTGGTAGTTACACATACCAATCCACATGAAAGGTATATGCTTTTCTCCCTGGGGACACACCCATAATGTGCTATAGAGTGAGCGTGTTCATGCTAATCACATGTTTGTTTACTCAGTCAGTGTAGTCATGCATGGCCTTTCTCCCATGGTTCTACCTTTTCACTGACTCATACACATACTGTTCATACATACTCTATTACCTCTAACAGCTGTGGTGTGGGTGGGAGTACAGGGGGCTATCAGGGAGACGCGGGAATAAAGGGATACATAGAGGGATGGAGGAAGAGATGGAGGGGGAGAGCGAGGGATGGAGGAATGAACCCACCATGTTAATCTGATGAAGGTTAGTGAGGGGCAGGAGTCTCAGAGAGTTGGCAGGTAGAGGTCAACGAGTAGTGAGATGAGATGGTGCAGTTTGGGGGATCGGGGGTTGTTGATGTGGTCTAGCCAGAATGATATGACTCGTGGGGGGTTGGACTGAAGCAGGAAACAGCCACTGGGACTGCTATGTCAGAGGCTCCATAATTCCCTGATCCTTTTCCTGGCACTCCTTCACACTGTAACCAGTACTGAACTAGCCTCCCTTACTCTTCCACCCCCCATCCACCTTCTACCATAACCAATAATGAACTAGCCTCCCCTACTCTTCCACCCCCCATCCACCTTCTACCATAACCAATAATGAACTAGCCTCCCCTACTCTTCCACCCCCCATCCACCTTCTACCATAACCAATAATGAACTAGCCTCCCCTACTCTTCCACCCCCCATCCACCTTCTACCATAACCAATAATGAACTAGCCTCCCCTACTCTTCCACCCCCCATCCACCTTCTACCATAACCAATAATGAACTAGCCTCCCCTACTCTTCCACCCCCCATCCACCTTCTACCATAACCAATAATGAACTAGCCTCCCCTACTCTTCCACCCCCCATCCACCTTCTACCATAACCAATAATGAACTAGCCCCCCCTACTCTTCCACCCCCCATCCACCTTCTACCATAACCAATAATGAACTAGCCTCCCCTACTCTTCCACCCCCCATCCACCTTCTACCATAACCAATAATGAACTAGCCCCCCTACTCTTCCACCCCCCATCCACCATCTACCATAACCAATAATGAACTAGCCTCCCCTACTCTTCCACCCCCCATCCACCTTCTACCATAACCAATAATGAACTAGCCCCCCCCTACTCTTCCACCCCCCATCCACCTTCTACCATAACCAATAATGAACTAGCCCCCCCTACTCTTCCACCCCCCATCCACCATCTACCATAACCAATAATGAACTAGCCCCCCCTACTCTTCCACCCCCCATTCACCTTCTACCATAACCAATAATGAACTAGCCTCCCCTACTCTTCCACCCCCCATCCACCATCTACCATAACCAATAATGAACTAGCCTCCCCTACTCTTCCACACCCCATCCACCTTCTACCATAACCAATAATGAACTAGCCTCCCCTACTCTTCCACCCCCCATCCACCATCTACCATAACCAATAATGAACTAGCCTCCCCTACTCTTCCACCCCCCATCCACCTTCTACCATAACCAATAATGAACTAGCCTCCCCTACTCTTCCACCCCCCATCCACCTTCTACCATAACCAATAATGAACTAGCCCCCCCTACTCTTCCACCCCCCATCCACCTTCTACCATAACCAATAATGAACTAGCCCCCCCTACTCTTCCACCCCCCATCCACCATCTACCATAACCAATAATGAACTAGCCTCCCCTACTCTTCCACCCTCCATCCACCATCTACCATAACCAATAATGAACTAGCCTCCCCTACTCTTCCAACCCCCATCCACCATCTACCATAACCAATAATGAACTAGCCTCCCCTACTCTTCCACCCCCCCATCCACCTTCTACCATAACCAATAATGAACTAGCCTCCCCTACTCTTCCACCCCCCATCCACCATCTACCATAACCAATAATGAACTAGCCTCCCCTACTCTTCCACCCCCCATCCACCTTCTACCATAACCAATACTGAACTAGCCTCCCCTACTCTTCCACCCCCCATCCACCATCTACCATAACCAATAATGAACTAGCCTCCCCTACTCTTCCACCCCCCATCCACCTTCTACCATAACCAATAATGAACTAGCCTCCCCTACTCTTCCACCCCCCATCCACCATCTACCATAACCAATAATGAACTAGCCCCCCCTACTCTTCCACCCCCCATCCACCTTCTACCATAACCAATAATGAACTAGCCTCCCCTACTCTTCCACCCCCCATCCACCATCTACCATAACCAATAATGAACTAGCCCCCCCTACTCTTCCACCCCCCATCCACCTTCTACCATAACCAATAATGAACTAGCCTCCCCTACTCTTCCACCCCCCATCCACCATCTACCATAACCAATAATGAACTAGCCTCCCCTACTCTTCCACCCCCCATCCACCTTCTACCATAACCAATAATGAACTAGCCTCCCCTACTCTTCCACCCCCCATCCACCATCTACCATAACCAATAATGAACTAGCCTCCCCTACTCTTCCACCCTCCATCCACCATCTACCATAACCAATAATGAACTAGCCTCCCCTACTCTTCCACCCCCCATCCACCATCTACCATAACCAATAATGAACTAGCCTCCCCTACTCTTCCACCCCCCATTCACCTTCTACCATAACCAATAATGAACTAGCCTCCCCTACTCTTCCACCCCCATCCACCTTCTACCATAACCAATAATGTACTAGCCTCCCCTACTCTTCCACCCCCCATCCACCTTCTACCATAACCAATAATGAACTAGCCTCCCCTACTCTTCCACCCCCCATCCACCATCTACCATAACCAATAATGAACTAGCCTCCCCTACTCTTCCACCCCCCATCCACCTTCTACCATAACTCATACTTAGACACAACCATTCCCCCTACTGTAACTCATACTAGGCTCTTCCACCCCCCCATCATCCAAGAGTAAGTCATACTGAGAGACACTTAGTCAGGAGCAATGTGTTATAAAACCAAGCTGTATGATGCATAACTTATGCAGGGGTCATTAGGAGGATAGAACCTACTGTTACTCATATTACATATCAGGTGTATGTGCCTGTATGCGTGCGTGCGTGCGTGCGTGTTTGTGTCCATTATTTTTTTTATATCATATGGTGTTTGCCAAGGGTTAATATCAGGCTCCCTATATGGCTAGCAGAATCCATGACAACTGTGAAAGACCACCCTGTGAATCAGGTGTGCTATTGCTGGGCTGGAACAAAATCCTTCACACCCTGTTGATGTCTTTAGACCAGGATTGAAGGAGAAGACTACTAGAGGCTAGGTTCTGTAGTGTTTCCCATGATAACACACAGAGAGACATGGGTCCATCTATCCACCCCTACACATTCAATAATGGCTGGTATTATGTCCAGCTGTGCATGCTATATCACTTCCTTTTCTCTCTTTTCTGTGCTCACCTAAACATGTTGATGTTACTACTCTGTTGTCTGTCTGTCTTGTTCCGCCTCTTTCTCTTTCTCTCTCCTACACACACCTCAAATTACACCTCCATCTGTCATTCTCTCACCCTGTTACTCCTCTGGTGTGTCCATTCAAACCCTCCACCTATCTCTCTTTCTCTCTCTCCTCTCTCTTTCTCTCTCTCCTCTCTCTTTCTCTCTCTCTCTCGCCTCTCTCTTTCTCTCTCTCCTCTCTCTTTCTCTCTCTCTCTCTTTCTCTCTCTTTCTCTCTCTCCTCTCTCTTTCTCTCTCTCTCTTTCTCTCTCTTTCTCTCTCTCCTCTCTCTTTCTTTCTCTCTCGCCTCTCTCTTTCTCTCCTTTTTTTCTTTATTTCTCTCCTCTCTCTCCTCTCTTTCTTCTCCTTTCTTTCTTTCTCTCTCTCTCTCCTCTCTCTCATCCTCCCTGTCTTCAGAGGGATTGGGTTAAATGCGGAAGACAATTTCAGTTGAATGCATTCAGTTGTACAACTGACTAGGTATCCCCCTTTCCTTTCATCTTTCTCTCTCTCTCTCTCTCTCTCTCTCTCTCTCTCTCTCTCATCTTTCTCTCTCTCTCTCTTCTCTCTCTCTCTCTCTCATCTTTCTCTCTCTCTCTTCTCTCTCTCTCTCTCTCTCTCTCCTCCTTCTTTCTTTCTCTCTCTCTCATCATCATCTCTCTCTCTCTCTTTCTCTCTCTCTCCCTCTCTCTCTCTCTCCCCCCCTCTCTATCCAGCCTAACTACATGTCAGCCATTTAATCAGAAGGAGTATCTTACCACCAGACACTGAAAAATGCATGTCTTCCAACCGCAGCACTGTGACATTTAACAAGCTGGAAATGGACCTTCGGCTGAGCAGCACATCCATTTCTTCCACTTCACCCAGAGCAGACTGGAGAGCGGCACCGCACAGATTGGCTCGGACACCCGGGCTTTACAGAGAGGATGTGGGATGTAATGGTGTGTGTGGGATACAGGGTATTATAGGGGTCAGAAGCCAGGCTGACTCAGTATGGTGTCAGTCTCACCTTTGATTGGTCAGCGGAGGTGATAGGAACAAGAGTCATGTCTCTATTGTATTGAAAGGATCACATTTGGCTGCCATGTTGGCCTTCATTCATAATATGAACCTGATGCCCTAGCTGTGCAGCATAGAACTCAGACATGTCACACCAAGTATGCTTACTGTTATGTGTTTACCTTCCTAGTAATTTTTTATTCTAAGATACCAATTTCCACCTCCAGCTAGCTAACATGTGGACACAATGTTAAGAAGTTGGAGGGAAGGGGAGGCAGGGAGACTATCTGAGAACTATCTCTGAGCCACTCAGGAATAGCTGGATGTTCAATTTCCTCTGGCCACTCATGAATAGCTGGATGTTCAATTTCCTCTAGGGAAGGAAGGTTAAGGAGTGAAGTGTGTAGCTTGCTCTCCTCTCATTTCCTCTACCTGCTCTGCACTTCACAGGGCTGGGCTGGATGGACACCATCCTGTTTGTGATTGATTTACTTACTAAGATGTGAATAGCAACCTGGCAGTTCTAGAGTTTCTCTTCCTTCTCTGTCTGTTTTGTCTCTCTCTATCACTTGTACACTCCCTTCTCTCTCTGTCTGTCTGTCTGTCTGTCTGTCTGTCTGTCTGTCTGTCTGTCTGTCTGTCTGTCTGTCTGTCTGTCTGTCTGTCTGTCTGTCTGTCTGTCTGTCTGTCTGTCTGTCTGTCTGTCTCTCTCTCTCTCTCTCTCTCTCTCTCTCTCTCTCTCTCTCTCTCTCTCTCTCTCTCTCTCTCTCTCTCTCTCTCTCTCTCTCTCTCTCTCTCTCTCTCTCTCTCTCTCTCTCTCTCTCCATTACTCTGACCTCCTGTCTTTCCATTTTCCCATCACATCCTAGGCTCAGTGGATGTGTGTGTGGAGGGGGGCGGGGTGGGCAGAGTTCAACCAATCAGACCTATAACACGAGTTACAATCAGCCAAGCTAACCTCAAAGTAACTCTTAAAGTTAGTGTGTGAATTGGTTCTGGTGGTAGGTGGCATTAACTGCTGGTAGTGACATAAGTCTGGCAGACACACACACACACACACACACAAACACACACACACACACCACCACATCAACACTAACACCATACGCTGAGGGACAGAACTCAGTGGGGAGTATGGGACATCAGAAAATGTGGTAATCAGACCTTTTCCTTTCTCGTACCAGGAGCCAGTCTTCTTTCCTCCACTGCTGCCATTTAGCTGCTGATCTATAACACATGGCCACTACTGTCAACATCTGCTCCAAGCCGAGGGGATGATGAGGATCACATTTGCATACTATTATTGGTGAAGGGCAAAAATATAGTTGAGACGCTCTGTGTATGAGCTCAAAATGTTAATGTGCCATTTATAGAACGTAAGAGGTGAGTTGGATGAATGGAGGAAGATGGTGGGGTGGAATGGTGAGTAGAGGGATGAAGGGATAGAGAGAGAGGGGTGAAATGGAGGGAGAAACACTACCGTTCAAAAGTTTGGGGTCACTTAGAAATGTCCTTGTTTTTTAAAGAAAAGCCATTTTTTTGTCCATTAAAATAACATCAAATTGATCAGAAATACAGTGTAGACATTGTTAATGTTGTAAATGACTATTGTAGCTGGAAACAACTGATTTTTTATGGAATATCTACATAGGCGTACAGAGGCCCATTATCAGCAACCATCACTCCTGTGATCCAATGGAACATTGTGTTCGCTCATCCAAGTTTATAATTTTAAAAGGCTAATTGATCATTAGAAAATCCTTTTGCAGTTATGTTAGCACAGCTGAAAACTGTTGTGCTGATTAAAGAAGTAATACAACTGGCCTTCTTTAGACTAGTTGAGTATCTGGAGCATCAGCATTTGTGGATTCAATTACAGGCTCAAAATGTCCAGAAACAAAGAACTTTCTTCTGAAACTCATCAGTCTATTCTTGTTTTGAGAAATGAAGGCTGTTCTAGTTTGAGAAACAGATGCCTCACAAGTACTCAACTGGCAGCTTCATTAAATAGTACCCGCAAAACACCAGTCTCAACGTCAACAGTGAAGAGGCGACTCCGGGATGCTGGCCTTCTAGGCAGGGTTGCAAAGAAAAAGCCACATCTCAGACTGGCCAATAAATAGAAAAGATTAAGATGGGCAAAATAACACAGACACTGGACAGAGGAACTCTGCCTAAAAGGCCATCATCCCGGAGTCGCCTTCATTGTTGATGTTGAGACTGGTATTTTGAGGGTCCTATTTAAAGAAGCTGCCAGTTGAGGACTTGTGAGGCATCTGTTTCTCAAAGGATTAGCTAACACAACATACCATTGGAACACAGGAGTGATGGTTGCTGATAATGGTCCTCTGTACGACTATGTAGATATTCCATGATAGTTTTCCAAAAGGCACCTAAAGGACTCTCAGACCATGAGAAACAAGATTCTCTGGTCTGATGAAACTAAGATTGAACTAGTTGGCCTGAATGCCAAGCGTCACGTCTGGATGAAACATTGCACCATCCCAACGGTGAAGCATGGTGGTGGCAGCATCATGCTGTGGGGATGTTTTTCAGTGGGACATGTCTCTGAATGTCCTTGAGTGGCACAGCCAGAGCCCGGACTTGAACCCAATCAAACATCTCTGGAGAGACCTAAAAATAACTGCGCAGCAACGCTCCCCATCCAACCTGCCAGAGCTAGAGAGGATCTGCAGAGAAGAATGGGAGAAACTCCCCAAATACAGGTGTGTATTTGAGGCTGTAATCGCTGCCAAAGGTGCTTCTACAAAGTACTGAGTAAAGTGTCTGAATACTTACAGTATTTAATGTGATATACGTTTTTTATTTTTCATAAATTTGCAAACATGTCTACAAACTTATTTTTGCATTGTCATTATGGGATATCTTGTGTAGATTGCTGAAAAAAATAAGGCTGTAACGTAACAAAATGTGGAAAAAGTCAAGGGGTCTGAATACTTTCCGAATGCAATGTAGGTGTGGGAGCACTAGTTTGGCCCCTCACCCTGGCACTGAAGTTGTTAAATTGAGACCAGGGTGGCGGAAGGGAGAAGAAATCAAATTTCCTTGTCTCGCAGGTCCCCTTGCTCTGGTGAAGATTTCCTCTGCTCTTGAGACTGTATATTCTTTCATCCCTCAGCCTGCCTTGACTCTCTCCTATCAGTAAAGTCTGTATTTTTTTGCACCAGAGAAATAGGTAGGAGTTCTTTATTTTTCTCTCCACACTCTCACTCTTTCCATCATTGAAAATAAATGACAATCTGTACTTTTTCTCTGAATTGTTGGGCCTTTATTGTTTCGTCCATAACTTAGCCGATAATGATGTCGCTCTCCTCCTAGGGCTGGGCCTTATACCGTATTTCACTATATACCAGAATTGGTTTTTACTTTACCTTCTATAACGGTATTTGAATGTTGGTTTGTTAAATGTGATATGCTGTGTGTAACGTCCATTTTTATAATTTACTCCCCTACTTGAGTCATCTCTCTCTCCATGCCGCTTTCCACATAGACCTAGCCCCACCCCCTGTCACCCCAGGAGCACATTTGTTGTTGCTCGACCATGAGACACTTGCGTTCAGTCTGCATGGTCAATGCTGATGACAACGATGTTGTTCTGTAATTACACTATTAGTTTGTGTTTCTTACATCTGCCACCAGCTAGTTTGTCTTTTCTTAGCTAATTTTAGCTAAATTGTGTTAGCCACTAATCCTAATCGGTAGTTAGCTAGCTAGTCAACGAGCAAACGCTGCTAGCTATACAGCATGATACCAGTGCTGGTGTAGGCCTAAATCAGCATGTTGTTTGTGGAACAGTATCTTCTAAAACAAAGATGATTAGGCAAATTATGAACATGTTAGCTACATGAAGTAGCTGTCACAATAACTTCTCCCTGGCATTTTCATTCATTGTCATGTCAAACAATACTGTATTCAAAATACAGTAGACAGATGGAAATGTTGTCATTAGCTAGCAATATTAACGTTAACTAGCTAAAATCTGGTGGCCTATCCTCAATCTTAGCTAGCTAGCTAACGTTATACTGCATCTAAAGTTAATATGGTGACATCAACATGATGACAAAAGGTTTTCCTACAAAGTATTTGCCTCCTTTTGAATGTCGTTGTATTTCCAAGCCCCTGTAATACACTTTAGCTTAAATATTCATCCGCGCTCATTGACTATGTACGAGTAGAATGCTCAGTCAGGCATCAGTCCAAAATGAACATTCAAAACAATATTGTGACGAAACATGCAACTCATGAATATTATTACAATAATCATTCTATTTCCATGATTCCAACAGTTCACCCAAGTGTTTTGACCTTAAAATATGCCCTCCGTGGCGGTGCGAAAATGATCTTAAATGAGTGCAGGAAATGGAGAAATGAATGAAAATGCTGACAATTATTTTTGGTTGAAGTTTAATTGAATAGTATAAAACCATCAAAATGTAGAAAGACAAATTGGAATCACTAAGAATGTATGTGTTGCCACCCTAGGATCACGCACTAATCATATTTTTTTTTGAATTTGTATTATTTAAAAACATAAAATACAGTCAAATACCATCTTACTGTCAAAAATTTGAAAAACACCAAAAACGCCATATCGCCCAGCTGTCTCTCCTCCCCCATCCTCCACTCCACCCTGTTCTGACCCTTCTCCCTGTCATCTACCTTTCTCCTCACCTTTCCTCCCATCTCTTCCCCCCTTCTCCCTCCTCTGGCCTGATTGTATTGGGTGAGAGAGACATGGTGTTAGGTGAGAGAACCACAATCAGATAGCACATCTCACAGCTCATCTCAGGTGGAAAGAGCAGTGTGTGTGTGTGTGTGTGTGTGTGTGTATCTGTGTGTTTGCATTCTCTCCTTGTCGAAACAGATAAGCTTTGACATTAACATAAGCTAAAGCAGACAGGCTGAAACGTTTGGGAACAGATCACAGCAGAAATATCTCAACATTTTCTGTTTTCTCTCTCTTCCCCCCCGCCCTTCCCTTTCTCTTCCCCTCTGTAACGCATGTCCTTCTATGCAATACCCTGCAACTCAGTGAGCTTTGAGGCCAGAATCGCAGCCTGCCACTCACAGAGACACACTGAGCAATGCTCGGCGGCGAAAACGAAACGTGTCCACGCAAGACACAATGAGACTTTGAATCCTATAATTTTGAGAGTAGAGTGGCCTGTATTCAGGGTTCATGAATGGGAGTCTGCCACTCATACAGTGACAGTGTCATACTCACAGATTTAACTGTGCTCAATAGTGAAACGTAAAGACGTTTCTGCTAGATGAGAGGGTCTACATTTCTTTATATGACCACGTCTGTCAACGTCAAGAGAGGTAACACATCGTTGAACAGAGAGGATTCATGAAGAATACTAGGAGAGATACAGCAGAGGTGCTGACAATAGATGGAATGAAGACATACTCAGTAACGTGTATGATATTTCTATGTTGCTCTGTGTGCGTTTTCCTTCTGTTGGTTTTTGGCCATATGCACAGGCCGACAGACAGAGTAACAAATCATGTTGTTCTACAAGCAGATTAGCTCAATGGGATTGGAGCTGGGACAGACAGACAGACAGATCCTACTGTCCCTGGTCTGTCGAGTGGAGTGGGCGAGGATAGGTTTTCACCTGAGTACAACAGATGATCTCACCACACGTCCAGACACACACCTCCCACCCTGCTGTGACCCTCCAGTTCAAACCCCCAGCTCTCCTGTCCTCTCCCCCTTCTAGTGCATCTCTCTGATGGATGGCTGCACTGGAGGCATGGATGGCCAGGGCTCCTCCCTGGAACTATCTGGGCTCCAGGAAGGGCTTGAGGACCTGGAGAATGATGAAGAGGCTGGGGAATAGAGGGGGGATACAGGGAGAGAGAGAGGAGAGGGATGTGAAAGGTTGAAGATAAAAGAGTGTGAGTGGGAAGTCACAGGAACTTGAAAGAAAAGTCAAACCTGGAAGCTGCGCTTGCCGGTATCACTTGTGTTTACTTAGCTTATATTTCTGTCTCATTGCCTTCGCCAGGGCTTCTCACAGGAAGGGAAAGCAGGTAGCAAGGGACTAGGTATTGATTAGAAAAAGCTGTTCTTGGTAAACTGTTAGCTATAGTCCTAATTCTTCTCTATGGTATAAATGTGTACTCTTTCCCATCTCCCCTTCCTCCTTTATCCTTCCTTAATCTTAAGAATTTCACAGAGAGGTACACTTGTGGTATTCAGCACATGTGAAAAATAAAATGTAATTTGATTTGATCTCACCTTCTGTCACAGAACTTTCCTGTGGGGATACTGCTCTCAAATACAGTGGATTCGGAGAGTTTTCAGACCCCTTGACTTTTTCCACATTTTGTTACGTTACAGCTTTAATCTAAAATGTATTTTTTTTTTTTATCCTCATCAATCTACACACAATACCCCATAATGACAAAGCAAAAACCTGTTTTTAGAAATATCACATTTACATAAGTATTCAGACACTTTACTCAGTACTTTGTTGAAGCACCTTTGGCAGTGATTACAGCATCGAGTCTTCTTGGGTATGACGCTACAAGCTTGGCACACCTGTATTTGGGGAGTTTCTCCCATTCTTCTCTGCAGATCCTCTCAAGCTCTGTCATGTTCAAATCAAATCAAACTTTATTTGTCACTTGCGCCGAATACAACAAGTGTAGACTTTACCGTGAAATGCTTACTTACAAGCCCTTAACCAACATTGCAGTTCAAGAAGAGTTAAGAAAATATTTACCAAGTAGACAAAAATAAAAAGTAATAATAAAAAAGTAACACAATAAGAGTAACAATAATGAGGTTATATACAGGGAACACCGGTACTGAGTCAGTGTGCGGGGGTACAGGTTAGGTGAGGTAATTTGTACATGTAGGTGGGGGTGAAGTGACTATGCATAGACAATAAACAGCAGTGTACAAAAGGGAGAGGGGGGGTCAATGTAAATTGTCCGGTGGCGATTTTATTAATTGTTCAGCAGTCTTATGGCTTGGGGGTAGAAGCTGTTGAGGAGTTTCTTGGTCCTAGACTTGGCGCCCCGGTACCGCTTGCCGTGCGGTAGCACGGGCTGACTGGAGCCTCTGACAATTTTATGGGCTTTCCTCTGACACCGCCTATTGTATAGGTCCTGGATGGCAGGAAGCTTGGCCCCAGTGATGTACTGCGTTCATCTTTCCCTCGATCCTAGTCTCCCAGTCCTGAAAAACATGCCCACAACATGATGCTGCCACCACCATGGTATTGGCCAGGTGATGAGCGATGCCTGGTTTCCTCCAGACGAGACGCTTGGCATTCAGGCCAAAGAGTTCAATCTTGGTTTCATCAGACCAGAGAATCTTGCAGGCAGTCATGTGCCTTTTACTGAGGAGTGTCTTCCATCTGCACACTCTACCATGAAGGCCAGATTGGTGGAGTGCTGCAGAGATGGTTGTCCTTCAGGAAGGTTTTCCCATCTCCACAGAGGCACACTGGAGCTTTGTCAGGGTGACCATCGGTTTCTTGGTTACCTGCGTGATCAAGGCCCTTATCCCTCGATTGCTCAGTTTGGCCGGGCAGCCAGCTCTAGAGTCTTGGTGGTTCCAAACTTCTTCCATTCAAGATTGATGGAGGCCACTGTGTTCTTGGGGGCCTTCAATGCTGCAGAAATGTTTTGGTACCCTTCCCCAGATCTGTGCCTTGACACAATCCTGTCTCGGATTCCTTCGACCTCATGGCTTGGTTTTTGCTCTGACATGCACTGTCAACTGTGGGACCTTATATAGACAAGTGTGTACCTCTCCAAATCATGTCCAATCATTTGAATTTACCACAGGTGGATTCCAATCAAGTTGTAGAAACATCTCAAGGATGATCAATGGAAACAGGATGAACCTGAGCTCAATGTCAAGTCTCAATACTAATGTAAATAAGGTATTTCTGTTTTCCATAGAACCGTTTTCACTTTGTCATTATGGGGTATTGTGTGTAGATTGATGAAACATTTATATTTAATACATTTTAGAATAAGGCTGTAATGTAACAAAATGTGGAAAAGGGAAGTGGTTTGAATACTTTCTGAAGGCACTGTATGTGTTTGTGGTTTTGTGTGTTTACAGTTTGTAATGTGATATGACAGACTCAAGGAAGGGTCTCCAGTGAACCTCTTCTGTTGACTGTTTCTCCTTCTCTTAGTGTTGCCCCTCTGAGAGGAAGGATAGACTTACACACTCACACACATACGGGCATTTCCATCAAAAGCACCCATGATCACCAACATGTGAAGTTCATAAGAGCATACCACATTGAGTGTCACATGAAAGATAAGAATCTATATCTTGGGGAAATGAAGGCATAGATACATTATTCAACCATTGTCCATCTTAATAAAGTGTCCTACTGTAAGTAAAGGCTTTATTTTCTGGATAAACAGATGGAAAAGGGCTTTTCCAAAACAGCTATCAGAACAAGTGGTAAAAGGTATCAGAAATACACCAAACTAATCATGTTGATGTAAAGACCCCTACCAACTAATGTCAACACATATTTAGTTTTGGAGAAATTGTTTACCTTCTGTAAGTTTAAAGAATATTGCCTTGTAGTTCCATTAACAAAAACCCACATATCTTGAAGATATTTTCTCATTTCTCTCCCTTATGAGTAGGGAAGATGATGAAAGTTCACAGAAGTAACAAGTAATGGTAGACCTACTAATTAGTTATAGTGATTTTGCTGAAATCAAATGTGTTTATGAATTGTTAATTGATTAAAGCTCATAAGTCCATTACCAAATTGGTTATGTAACACCAAAAAAATCTGGAACGGAATGACTGTAATTTAATTGGCTACAATGGGAAATCATAATATTCACAAACCACAGTTTGGTCACCTGCTACTGTCCTCCCTTCCACTGGAATACTGTTATGTTCAGCTGAAGACGGTTTTCTTTTGTCTGGTGGTCAAACCAGTGTTAAAACAGTCCCTCTCCCTCTCCCTCTCCCTCTCCCTCTCCCTCTCCCTCTTTCTCTCTGCTTATCTCTCTCTCTCTCTCTCTCTCTCTCTGCTTATCTCTCTCTCTCTCTCTGCTTATCTCTCTCTCTCTCTCTGCTTATCTCTCTCTCTCTGCTTATCTCCCTCCCTCCCTCCCTCCCTCCCTCCCTCCCTCCCTCCCTCCCTCCCTCCCTCCCTCCCTCCCTCCCTCCCTCCCTCTCTTTCTCTCTGCTTATGTCTCTCTCTCTCTCTCTCCCTCTCCCTCTCTTTCTCTCTGCTTATCCCTCCCTCCCTCCCTCCCTCCCTCCCTCCCTCCCTCCCTCCCTCCCTCCCTCCCTCCCTCCCTCCCTCCCTCCCTCCCCCTCTCTCTCTCTCTCTCTCTCTTTCTCTCTGCTTATCTCTCTCTCTCTCTCTCTTTCTCTCTGCTTATCTCTCACTCTCCAGTTAATGTCACCTCTCCCAGCTCTTACTGACACCTACCCATGAGCCCCATTACTTTCCATTTCCTGTAACCAGCATCCTCACCCCCTGAGCACCGGCCAACACCGGACGTCCATGGACGTCGAAAAGTAGTCCAGCTTGACATTCATGTTCACGTCCACAGGCGGACGGGACTGGACTAAATCTGAACCTATCATAGACATATGTTTCACAGGTTTGGATAGCACAGCAGAGCAAGTAGATTGCAGTGCAGTACAATACAGCAAAGCACAGCAGAGTAGAGTAGGGTAGAGTGCAGTAGAGTACGAATTCAGTACAATACAGCAAAGCACAGCAGAGTAGAGTAGGGTAGAGTGCAGTAGAGTACGAGTTCAGAACAATACAGTAAAGTAGAGTAGAGTACAGTACAATATACTGTACTCTACCCTACTGTACTATGCTCTACTTTTCTTTACTGTGCTGTATTGTAATGTACTGTACTCTACTGTGATCTACTCTGCTGTGCTTTACTGTAATGCACTGTACTCTACTGTGATCTACTCTGCTGTGCTGTGATGTAATGCACTGTACTCTACTGTGATCTACTCTGCTGTGCTGTATTGTAATGCACTGTACTCTACTGTGATCTACTCTGCTGTGCTGTATTGTAATGCACTGTACTCTACTGTGATCTACTCTGCTGTGCTGTGATGTAATGCACTGTACTCTACTGTGATCTACTCTGCTGTGCTGTGATGTAATGCACTGTGATCTACTCTGCTGTGCTGTGATGTCCAAACTTGTGAAACATGAGGAGAATGACATTCATATCCATAATTATGCATATCTGTGTAGTACAGATCAGGGACCCATGTTGTAATTCCGTTACCGGGTGTAAATCCACTTCACTTACTGTAGTTCAAGTACATGGTGCCATGTCATAGCTGACACCCCATTCTTTCTGCAGACACCTTTGGTAAATGTGGTCGCATAAAAACTTGAGGGAGATTTTACCGTAATTCCGGTAACAAAGTTTGCATCTGCACAGATCTTCCACTAAATTATAAAAAATAAATAAAAACATTTCAGGGTACATTTTTTTAAATAGTCCTTGTGCAGAGAGTCGTATGGTTTGGTTTTAAACTTAGAAATCAATGTTTTTAGTTTGGCATACATTTTGAGTCATACTGAGTTAATTCCATTACTGTGGAATTGCCCATACACAAACACTCATCCTTTGTCTTTGTTTTTGCACTACATAGAAACATCCTAACACCCCGAATCCTAGATCCTGAGCATCACATCACCTTAACTCTATTCCCAACAAACAGTATTTCAAAACATTAAAGGTCTTCTTTCAAAACAATCAAGATAAAGTTGTAGGGAAGGTTAAGAACAAAAGAGAGAAAGAAATGTTGAGAGAGATACTGTACACAGAGATGTGAGAACAGAGAGAGAAGAGACAGGTACAGCGGTGCAGTGAGAGAGAGAGAGAGAGACTTCATAGGGAGGAGTCCCTAGTGGCTTTCCTTTTCTCCTCTCTCAGCTGTACAGCATCACTCCATCCCACCTGGGAGAAGCAGAAGAAAGAGAGAAGAGAGAGGTGTGCACAGAAATAAAGTGGCTTCCATTTAAATGTGACTCCCTGCAAAATGCTCTACATTTTGCTGCAATGCTTTTCTTTCTTATTGTGGGAAATGTCACCAGAGAAAAGATCTCATCGCATGGAATAGAGAGGGGGGAGGGAGGGAGCGAGGAAGAGAGGCAAAGAGAGAGAGAGACCGGGTGAGGGAGGGAGAGAGAGAGAGAAAGAGAAAGAGGGAGAGAGAGAGATAGAAAGAGCCAGAGAGAGCGACGAGAAAGGCAGCAAAGAGAGAAACATGAAAGCGAGATGGGAAGCGGAAGCATCATCACAACAACATACAGCATGCAGTTTGTTTGATATCCTCTAACTTTACAACACATTTTCATTGTCTCTCTGTGAAGAGGAGTGAGTCACCAAGATGGCCGTTTCCTTCTTCTGTGTCTGTGTCATCTGGCCTGCCTTACTGACTCTCATTTCTCTGTGTCCAGAGGGACTGACTGTTGAGGAGTTTGTGTATGTGTCTGTGTATGTTTGCGTCTGTGTTTGTGTGTGTGTGTGTGTGTGCGTGCATGCGTGCGTGTGTGCATGCGTGTCTCAGTCGCTCTGTCATGGCCATAATGAGAAACATTGCTTTGACTGGATAAAGCTATCTGGCAACGGCAAGCAACAGAAGTCCACTGAACAAATGTATCTTTCTCTCTCTCTCCACCTCTCTCTCTCTCTTTCTCTCACAAACACACTACCCATAACACATTACTCCCCACTCCTTCGTCATACCCCCCACAGTTACTGACAGTTTTCAACCACCCTCAGATTCCCATCACCCACATTAAACGTCAGGACGGCAGCACAGGCTACATCTTGAAATCATTTTGTCAGGAAGTTCACTCATCTGTTTCTCATTTAGGCCAGGCTGCCTGCTATTCCTGTGATGCTGTACACTGTAATTAAGGGTCTGTGTGTCTCAGAGCCAGCCACAGGAGTCAGGACAGCTATCTCTCTCTCTCTCTCCCTCCCTCTCTCCCACCCCCATGTTAACCCCAGCACAACCCTCCGGGAAACACACACATACACACACATGCACTCCAGACCAACGCCTCACACATCATCTTGTGGACCCATTCCATTAGGGACAGATTCTATGTATAAAAGTGCAGTAGATTTACACTGTGGAGAAGAAGAATGTCTGAACTCCAGAACATTTGTAATTTTGAAGTCACTCTCACATGTACTATATCTAGGTAAACTGGACTTTCTCTGGCTAGGTCCCAAATGGAACCCTATTCCCTACATAGTGCACTAATTTTGACCAGAATATGGGCTCTGGTCAAAAATAGTGCACTAGGGAATAGGGTGCCATTTTTTTATGCAGTCAGAGAAAGTTCAGTTTACATAGATACAGTGCAGAATTATTCTCCTTCCACACTGTTAGTTAGCCCTCTGTGAAATGTCCATCCAGGCCACTTAGTGGGGTATGATAAGAGAGACATACTGTTTAAGAGCATACGTCATGGAACCAAGTAGCTAGACCTAGTTAAAGTACCTCCCTGGCTGGACCCCTATTGGTCCTTAAAGTGGAGCGATCCACTGAGGAAAACAGGGACAGGATGGCATCATTCCCAAACCTTGCAGGGGGAGTGTTGAGTATGTTTTTGACATAACAGCAGACTGAACTGAAGACGAATACTTTTCACCAGACCAAATAAGAGAGTCAGACTGCAGTTGGCCCATGTGTCACGAACACACACACACACACACACACACACACACACACACACACACACACACACACACACACACACCACACACACACACACAGACACACACACACACACACACACACACACACACACACACACACACACACACACACACACACACACACACACACACACACACACACACACACACACACACACACACACACACACACACACACACAGAGAGATAGAGGAAGGCTGCCTGCCCACACTGTGATCTTGAAACCTCTAGTCCATGTCATTGGAAAATCAACTGGCTTGGTTTTTCGTCCAATTAATTAGTGACTGGCAGCTAGGGCCCTGTGTGTGTGTGTGTGTGTGTGTGTGTGTGTGTGTGTGTGTGTGTGTGTGTGTGTGTGTGTGTGTGTGTGTGTGTGTGTGTGTGTGTGTGTGTGTGTGTGTGTGTGTGTGTGTGTGTGTGTGTGTATGTGTGTGTGTGTGTTTGGTTTCACTATCCTTGTGGGGACCAGATGTCCTCACCATGATAGTAAAACAAGGAAAAATCTGACAAGTGGGGACATTTCACCAGTCCCCACAAGGAAAAAGGCTATTTTTAGGGGTTAGGGTTTAAGGTTAGGGTTACAATTAGCGTTAGGGTTAGGGTTAAGGTTAGGATTAGGGTTTTGAATGGGAATCAATTGTTTGGTCCCTACAAGGATAGTAAAAGAAACGTGTGTGTTAGTGTGTACTTTCATGCGTGTGTGTGTGCATGAGTGTGAGCGAGTGGATGTGTGGACTCTGTACACGTTATACTGCAGTAGATAATTATTGTGTCGAAAAACGTTGACAGAATATACAGAATATCATACTAAAACATTGTTTATGTAATTACTGTCGGCTATATGGCAGATGAAAGGACATCCTCTACATAGTTTTGTTGGTTTTGTTTGTTTAGTAATGATACATATGAATTTATATACTAAGGATTTCACGTACTCTCAATTCAGACAACAAATCTGCACTATCAATTACTCATATACAGGTAATTGACAAAATAATGGAAACACTTGAGTAAATGAGGGATACAAAGTACACTGAACAAAAATATAAACACAACCAAAACCTACTATTGTGTACCTTAGCAGCACTTCCTTCTTTTTTCTGTAACATGTAAAGTGTTGTTTCATGAGTTGAAGTAAAAGATCCCAGAAATGTTCCTTAAGCACAAAACACTTATTTCTCAACAAAAATGTTGTGCACAAATGTGTTTACATCCCTGTTGGTGAGCGTTTCTCATTTGCCAGATAATCCATCCACCTGACAGGTGCGGCATATCAATAAACTGATTGAACATCATGATCATTACACAGGTGCACCTTGTGCTGGGGACAATAAAAAGCCACTCCAAAATATGCAGTTTTGTCACACAACACAATGCCACATATGTCTCAAGTTTTGAGGGAGTGTGCATTGCAATGCTGACTGCAGGAATGTCCACCAGAGCTGTTGCCAGATAATTTAATGTTATTTTCTCGACCATAAGCCGCCTCCAACGTTGTTTTAGAGAATTTGGCAGTACGTACAACCAGCCTTCCATCCACAGACCACGTGTATGGCATCGTATGTAGGGCCAAAATTCTTCCACAGCGATGTGCGAGACTGATCAACAACTACAGGAAGCATTTGGTTGCAGTCATTGCAGCTAAAGGTGACACAACCAGTTATTTAGTGTAAGAGGGAATTACTTTTTCACACAGGGGAATTGGGTGTTGCATAACAGCCGAGCTGACATTACACGTGCATGATGCTGACCCCATCCAAACTTCCAGACCTGTGCCAAAAATGGAGCAGGGTGGAGGAAGGGAGTGAGAAAGTTATGGTGAGAGAAAAAAGGGAATGGGAAAAAGAGGGATGGAGATGGAATAAACCTAGTGGAGGAAGACAGAAAGAGTATGCATAGCAAATCCTAAAAATGTCTATAAATAAAAGTTTGAGAGTACTAAGCATCCACAATGATGCCAAGACAAACATAGAAGGAAATTGTTCCCTCTTTCCCTCAGCTTTCTCTCTGGCCTGTTGTATGTAATGGGACTAGTCCCTTTCCTCTGCCCCTCAATCTCAGATTAGGAGTTCTAATCTGTCACTGACAGGTAACCCAGTTCAATCTCAGATTAGGAGTTCTAATCTGTCACTGACAGGTAACCCAGTTCAATCTCAGATTAGGAGTTCTAATCTGTCACTGACAGGTAACCCAGTTCAATCTCAGGGGCGTTTAAGAATCGGCCTACCCTGAATTACTGCACTGTACACAGCCTAATCCAGCTCCCATTCACAACTCTAGACCTCCAGGCCCACCAATGGCTACTGCTCGCCAAAACAAAGGGCCCAAATAAGGGTTCAGCAAGTGGGAAGAGACACAGAGTGATGGAATTGAAGGCTAGTTAGTATATTAGCCTACAATGCTGAGGTCAAGCAGCTGCTCTGACCACAATCTGAGACAGTAGATCTCACTCTGTCCACTTCTGTTCCTTTTTTTAAATTTAACTAGGCAAGTCAGTTAAGAACAAATTCTTATTTACAATGACAGCAGGTTAACTGCCTTGTTCAGGGAAATAACAACATATGTTTTACCTTGTCAGCTCAGGGATTTGATCTAGCAACCTTTCAGATACTAGCCCAACACTCTAACCACTAGGCTACCTGCCAGACCTGTCCAGACAGTGAACTGAAGTGGAGTAAGTACCAAAGCACTTACCCTTTAGTAGTGGGTGGTGTGTGGTCATGTTTTCTGGGCAGTAGGCTAATTATTAGATCCCCCCCAAGTGTTAAAGGTCAAGGAAGGGTCAATTGTATGTGGGATGATTAAGGATAAGAGAGTATAACAATAAAGAGGTATGGTTCAAACTGTTTAGAGATCAGTCTTTAAACGCTGATCTCAATATATTTGGATACTATCTCATAAGCAGGAAATCATAACAAATCATAGGCACTGGGGCTTTGTTTTTTTATAGCGCCCGCTCCCCCATTCCCGGCACACCATCATTTTCTGTAAACAAATCCGTGCACCAAGATGCAATTGGATGCATGGAAAACTTACTGTTGAAGAAAAATCCTATTTATAAAAAATCCATAATAACGTTTGCCATGTGGCGTAGGCTACAGTTGAGCAGAGGGGTTTTTAGGATTTCCAGGTGTTTCTTTTTTTTGTTGCAGGGTTCCCCAAAAAATCTGCCTTTTTAAAATGCAGTTCATGCAATTCTACGTCATTTACATGACAGAAGACATTCGCTGAATCTTTTTTAATACACAAATGACTGAAATGAGTGGCTACTCTGACTGACAAACTGAGATCAATCTGGTCTTGAATTCAAATTAGGAAATTAGGAAGAAATATTTATACAGTATACAGTATATATATAAACTCAGCAAAAAAAGAACCTCACATGTGTAAATATTTGTAGGAACATAAGATTCAACAACTGAGACATAAACTGAACAAGTTCCACAGACATGTGACTAACAGAAATGGAATAATGTGTCCCTGAACAAAGGGGGGGTCAAAATCAAAGTAACAGTCAGTATCTGGTGTGGCCACCAGCTGCATTAAGTACTGCAGTGCATCTCCTCCTCATGGACTGCACCAGATTTGCTGTGAGATGTTACCCCACTCTTCCACCATGGCACCTGCACCTCCACTTAGTTCCCGGACATTTCTGGGGGGAATGGCCCTAGCCCTCACCCTCCGATCCAACAGGTCCCAGACGTGCTCAATGGGATTGAGATCCGGGCTCTTGGCTGGCCATGGCAGAACACTGACATTCCTGTCTTGCAGGAAATCACGCACAGAATGAGCAGTATGGCTGGTGGTATTGTCATGCTGGAGGGTCATGTCAGGATGAGCCCGCAGGAAGGGTACCACATGAGGGAGGAGGATGTCTTCCCTGTAATGCACAGCATTGAGATTGCCTGCAATGACAACAAGCTCAGTCCGATGATACTGTGACACACCGCCCCAGACCATGACGGACCCTCCACCTCCAAATCGATCCCGCTCCGGAGTACAGGCCTCAGTGTAACGCTCATTCCTTCGACGATAAACGCGAATCCGACCATCACCCCTGGTGAGACAAAACCGCGACTCGTCAGTGAAGAGCACTTTTTGCCAGTCCTGTCTGGTCCTGTGACGGTGGGTTTGTGCCCATAGGTGACGTTGTTGCCGGTGATGTCTGGTTTAGGGCCTGCCTTACAACACGCCTACAAGCCCTCAGTCCAGCCTCTCTCAGCCTATTGCGGACAGTCTGAGCACTGATGGAGGGATTGTGCGTTCCTGGTGTAACTCGGGCAGTTGTTGTTGCCATCCTGTACCTGTCCCGCAGGTGTGATGTTCGGATGTACCGATCCTGTGCAGGTGTTGTTACACGTGGTCTGCCACTGCGAGGACGATCAGCTGTCCGTCCTGTCTCCCTGTAGCACTGTCTTAGGCGTCTCACAGTACGGACATTGCAATTTATTGCCCTGGCCACATCTGCAGTCCTCATGCCTCCTTGCAGCATGCCTAAGGCACGTTCACACAGATGAGCAGGGACCCTGGGCATCTTTCTTTTGGTGTTTTTCAGAGTCAGTAGAAAGGCCTCTTTGGTGTTAATGGTGTTTGGTGTTAATTGCCTTCCGTCTGTAAGCTGTTAGTGTCTTAACGACTGTTCCACAGGTGCATGTTCATTAATTGTTTATGGTTCATTGAACAAGCATGGGAAACAGTGTTTAAACCCTTTACAATGAAGATCCGTGAAGTTATTTGGATTTTTACGAATTATCTTTGAAAGACAGAGTCCTGAAAAAGGGACGTTTCTTTTTTTGCTGAGTTTATATATATACATTTTATATATATTAACTATTGATTCTCTGTGGCTAAATTATGGTCTCTGGTGTATTTTGAACATTGAGAGCAGGCTCCTGTGGTTGGATAAAACAATATAATAATAGCAACAACAAACATGATTTAAACAAAAATAATATTTTAAAAAAGCCTCTTGTTTTAAAAAAGCCCCTGACTCACACAATTGACCAGTTACATGTATGTATTATGCACCCAATCAAGGCAGGGTCCCCCAGTTACCGACGTGGGCTCCTTACCTCCTCTCCTCCCCCCATCTGATGGTTAGCAGAGTGGCAGCAGGCAGCAGCAGGCTGTCTACACTCAATGAGAGTGGGCTCCTGAGTCCTCCTGTGTTTGGCGGTTGCAGTAAAATAAATACTACATATATACTACATATATGATATATACAGTATATATTTCCTTTGTTATTATTATTATTATTTTTTTAAATGCTTCCTCTTGAACCCCCGGCGGGCCTGGGCCCGGTAAGCCCCTGCAGTAATCCGGCCCTGCTCATGAGGATGGAAATGCAATGGGATTTCATGTTCATGTGGAGCATAAAATATGTTATTCATATTGTTATGAGACAACATGGCTCTATAGGCCTTTTCATTATGTTCAAATATTTTCCTCCTCTACCTACCTAACTTTGTCAATATCCTTACATTAGTAGAACTGTAATGGGTCATATGTCACAACTGTCTACAAATTAAGAATTCATAGTGTATCTTTTTCCCTCGTGATTATGCCATCAGACACATTTCGCTCTCTCTCTCTCCTTCTCTCAATATTTTATCATATCTACCATGATAGCCAGTCACTCTCCTTCTCTCAATATTTTATCATATCTACCATGATAGCCAGTCTCTCTCCTTCTCTCAATATTTTCTCATATCTACCATGATAGCCAGTCTCTCTCCTTCTCTCAATATTTTCTCATATCTACCATGATAGCCAGTCTCTCTCATTCTCTCAATATTTTCTCATATCTACCATGATAGCCAGTCTCTCTCCTTCTCTCAATATTTTGTCATATCTACCATGATAGCCAGTCTCTCTTTTTCCTATATTTCCACCTGTCACCAGTAAAGTCATCTGAGAAACTTTGAAGGAAAAAAGGAGCGAGTGTCTCTCACGCCAGCCAGCGGAGAGTGGAGAGATGTAGATAATGCAACATTTCCAATCAGTTCCACTGCAGCTCAGAATATGGCGCCTGCCTCCACCGCTCCAAAGTATGTGAAATTAATTTGTAATAGCTTGAAATATTAGATGATGTCTGTACATGCGGAACAGAGTACACATGGCCAGGGAATTGAGAGCCCCAAATATTTTTCCTCATGTGGAAAGGCTGCAATTAACAGGGGATTTCTTCCCTTGTAAAATATAATTGAGTTCAGGATGAGGGAGAATGAGAAACTTTTCGAATTCATCCGAGCAATCATAGTTAATTGTGTGCATGTGAGTGAGTGAGTGTGTGTGTGTGTGTGTGTGTTTCTTTTGTCCTTTTTTTTCACCTCACTCATTGCTTGAATCAAATGGACCTCCAGGTTTTGTGTTTACAAGTCTAGTCATGGTTTATTTGTCACTACTGACTAAGTTTTAGTGATGAATGCTTTTTTAAATTGCCAGCGACAGTGTCTCACTGTTTTCAACAGTTTGCATTGTGTCTCTGGCTTTATATAGGGCCAATAGCCGAGACTAATAAAGACTACAGACCTAGACTTCCGACAACATCTATTGTTGTGTACCAGCATATGATGAGATGAGAATCATTGCGTTGTGAGAATCTAGACAAATCTTTATCTTGCTCATTGTATTAGTATTGACTCAATGTATTCTCACAAGAGCTTCTAGAACACTGCTGAGGTTCTGACAGAATCTCCCAGGGATACCCTAATAGAATAGAGAACAAGCAGCGCACGGGTATGTTCCCCCAGGTCACCTAAATCTGCCACTGTGCTACTCTACACAATTAGATTAGGCTCTAGAGATCAATGAACTTCCTGGAATATAGAGCACAACAAACACACTGATACTGGCAGCCATAGCCTCGAGTGTGACTACGTCACAACACAATACACAAGGGGAATGTGATTGGATTGTGTGTGTGTGTGTGTGTGTGTGTGTGTGTGTGTGTGTGTGTGTGTGTGTGTGTGTGTGTGTGTGTGTGTGTGTGTGTGTGTGTGTGTGTGTGTGTGTGTGTTTTCTTGCAAAAGGCTATCGGTTAATGCTTTACCTTGATGTATTTTTTTATTGCATTTTTTTTATTTAACCAGGGAGACACATTGAGACTTAGGTCTCATTCACAAGCATGTCCTGGGAACAACAGTCACATCAGGACACACACAATTATATACAAAATAATCATAATGCTATTAACTCACACTGTGTATGTTTGAAAGTGATGATTATTGCTCTTCTGATTTCTCAGTATTCAAACCACACTTGACCTTGTGAATAGCAACTGTGAATTTGTTTTAAGTAATAGCAGGCCATTCAGAGCTACTTAGAGCTTTGCTGCGGAGCTCTGAAGACTCAAGAAGCACCTTGGCTTCTGCATCACACTCTTGAATTTCCGACCCTCTTTTCATTACCCAGAAAGTATTTTCAGCGTTGACAAGTATCTTAATTTATTTCCTTGAAAAACGTATCTATATTTTCTCATTTCGTCTGGGATTTTTTTTTGCCTCGCTGTCTCTCCTCCCTCGCCGTCTCTCCTCCTCCCTCGCTGGGTGATTTTGTGAGGAATCTGTTAGACTGTATCCAGAGTCGGCTGTGGCCTCAGAAACCAAGGGTCATCGCCAATCACACGTTTACCAGCCTCTTTCCCTCTCTCTCTCTTTCTGTCATCCCTCTTTTTATTCCTCCCATTTACCTATGTATGACTGCAGCCGGCCAGTAAATGACAGCTAGAAGCAGCGTCATTGAGTACTAAACTACCACCTCGTCGAATGTCAAGCACTAAACAAACTCAATTATAGCTTGTCTGGATTCTACAGCATCAAAAGTGAATTTTAAAGCAAAGCTGTTAAATGACACTCTAGTTATACATTCACTTTCCCCTCCCTTTTAATATCCTTCTTCACGCTTTTTCTTTGTTAACCTTCAGTGCTGTGTCATCTCGGTTGATTCTCTTCCTCCCACAGAGGCGTCCAGTGTAGTGCCTGAGTCAAGACCGGTGTCCTGAAGCTCTCTTAGTCTCTAATGGCATTAAATATATTCAGGAGCCTAGGTGAGGTGAGGCGGCACTGTTGACATTGCAGCCACAGTACCAGGGCATTAATTGGGCATTCAGTCCCTGGCATGACTGATAGTGTACATCCTGGGATGGCAGGATCAGGATGGTATCCAGGATGATGCTATGTTCTGGCATGGAGAGCTGTGCTGAGCTGTGTGGCTGTGTGCCAGATGGCACCCTAAATTCCTTTATAGTGCACTACTTTTGGGCAAAAGCAGTGCACTGTATAGGGACTAAGGTGCCGTTTGGGATAGATCCTGTGTTTGTACCAAGGTAATCTCTAGCCTGTAGTGGCTTGCCTTGCCCCGGAGTCCCCCAATCTGCTTAGGGCCAGATGTGTAAACAGTTGGAAGATTAACCTCCCCAGGTTCACCTTGGTAATACCACCACTGTGGATTATACTCTCCTTCCTGGTTCACTCTTCTCATTTTCTCTACCTCCACTCTGCTCTGCCTCACTCTCTCCATCCGCTACCACATAGGAGGCTGGTGAGGGAGGACGGCTCATAACAATGGTTTGGAATGGAATGAGCGGATGGAGTCAATATCATTCTATTGATTCCATTCCATTCATTACTCGAATTCTGCCACCAGCCACCACTGATACAGAATGCTGTCTCGTACAGGCTCAGGGTTACCATTGATCAACCAGCCACTCTCCAATGTGGCGATGGAGAATGTCTGCTCTGTGAGGATGCGTGGCTTTATTGTTTAATGTACCGCAGCCATGAACGAAATTACCAGCATTGTCGACAGCTGCAAGGTTATTTCTGCCAGCTTTGTCTTGTACGCCTCGTTCTTCTAGAGTCTGATCCCTGAGCACACCACTTCACCATCAGTCACCAGACCCCATTGAAGCCATTCCCCACCTGCCTGACTGGAGCTCACTGTTTTCTGGATGTATAGGGAGAGGAGAAAGCTTAATGTGTAATCAATGGCCAAAACATTGACAGATTTGTAATAGGTGATTAAAAGCCCATGCGAGGAAAAATGAGGTTGGTGGCTGGTGAGGAGAGGAGGGGGGTGGTAGATTAATAGGCGAGTGTATGTGTCTGCCACACCAGTGTTCTCTCATTCTCCGCATCCCGGGAATTAACAATCCCCCCTCTCCACACTCCTGACCCACTCCTTCCTGAGGAGCCAGGCCCATTGATTGTCATTGGCAAATGTACATGTGTTTCCCCGACTCAACGTATCTGTACAAAATGATCAGAAACAGAGCATAAAGTTTGGTTGAATTTCTTGTTTGCTGTGGCCAAAGACTCCCTTTAGTCGCCTTGCCATTGATGTGCACAAAGCAGACAGATTGAGACCATATCAAGACCAATGTGTTGGTGAGAGATCAATAATTTCTAGCGTCTCACTGGTTTCATATCATAGCAGACTTTACACTGCTTCCCTTCAAAGATTGCTGCCATCAAATGTTCTGTACAGGTTGGGATTGTTACAAATCCTCTTTTGGAGTTCTGACTGACAATCTTCCAACATTCTGAAGTTTCGATGTTCTAAGCTAACAGACCCCTACCAGACAGAAGCCTTTGAATCTCGGCGTTCCGGACACTTCTGTGGATTTGATGTTTCTCTCGGGATTGCTGTTTCATTGGTTCCTTTAGCCGTCATATATACAGTACAGGCAGGTTATTCCTCCCCCTCAGGTCATTGTAAATCAAGCTCAGGCAGGCAGCCGCCATACCGACGAATAGTGCTATAAAATTAACCCTAATCGCCATGGATACTGTAAGTGTTTTTTCCTTTAGGGAACCATTATGCTGTAATACTGTATCCGTAATCTGGCGTTACAGACTAGTCATGTCCAATGGCAGACCCAGATCCAGGGCTGCAGTGTCATAATGTTTTCTATGACCTCCTGCCTTTCAAGTTACATTTTCATGCTGAGCGGACATATTGCAAATAAAACAGCATATTGTAAATATACAATGCCTCCGGAAAGTATTCAGACACCTTGACTTTTTCCACATTTTGTTACGTTACAACCTTATTCTAAAATGGATTAAATAGTTTTTTTCCCCTCATCAATCTACACACAATACCCCATAATGACAAAGAAAAAAATAAATATGAAATACCACATTTACATAAGTATTCAGACCCTTTACTCAGTATTTTGATGAAGCACCTTTGGCAGCGATTAAATCTTGGCACACCTGTATTTGGGGAGTTTCTCCCATTCTTCTCTGCAGATCCTCTGAAGCTCTGTCAGGTTGGATGGGGAGCGTTGCTGCACAGCTATTTTCAGATCTCTCCAGAGATGTTAGATCGGGTCACGTCCGGGCTCTGGCTGGGCCACTCAAGGACATTCAGAGACTTGTCCCTAAGCCACACCTGCGTTTTCTTGGTTGTGTGCTTAGGATCGTTGTCCTGTTGGAAGGTGAACCTTCGCCCCAGTCTGAGGTCCGTAGCGCTCTGGAGCAGGTTTTCATCAAGGATCTCTCTGTACTTTGTTCCGTTCATCTTTCCCTCGATCTTCACTATTCTCCCAGTCCCTCCCGCTGAAAAACATCCCCACAGCATGATGCTGCCACCACTGTGCTTCACCGTAGGGATGGTGCCAAGTTTGCTCCAGACGTGACGATTGGCATTCAGGCTAAAGAGTCCAGTCTTGGTTTCGTCAGACCAGAGAATCTTGTTTCTCATGGTCTAAGAGTCCTTTAGTTACATTTTGGCAAACTCCAAGCGGGCTGTTATGTGCCTTTTACAGAGAAGTGGCAGGCCTGATGGCAGGCCTATACAGGCCTGATTTGTGGAGTGCTGCAGAGATGGTTGTCCTTCTGGAAGGTTCTCCAATCTCCACAAAGGAGCTCTGTCGGAGTGACCATCAGGTTCTTGGTCACCTCCCTGACCAAGGCCCTTCTCCCCCGAATGCTCAGTTTGGCCGGGTGGACAGCTCTAGGAAAAGTATTGGTGGTTCCAAACATCTTCCATTTAAGAATGATGGATGCCACTGTGTTCTTGGGGACCTTCAATGCTGCAGAATTGTTTTGGTACCCCTCCCAAGATCTGTGCCTCGACACAATCCTGTCTCGGAGCTTTACGGACAATTCCTTCGACCTCATGGCTTGGTTTTTGCTCAGACATGCAAATTCAATTGCATTTACCACAGGTGGACTCCAATCAAGTTATAAAAACATCTCAAGGATGATCAATGGAAACAGAATGCCCTGAACTCAATTTTGAGTCTCATAGCAAAGGGTCTGCATACTTATGTAAATAAGGTATTTCTACTTTAGTTTTTTTATTAGTTAGCAAACATTTCAAAAAACGTGTTTTTGCATTGTCATTATGGGGTATTGCGTGTAGATTGATGACGGGAAAAAAACGATTGAATCAATTTTAGAATAAGGCTGTAACATACCAAAATGTGGAAAAAGTCAAGATGCCTTGACGACATTTCCGTTAGTGAATGAAATGCAGTTCCGTCTTTGGTGTGAGATAACCTAACTCCCCGGGAGGGGGTTGAGACCTGTAAAACACAGTTTACGCTTGTGTGTGTGTGTGTGTGTGTGTGTGTGTGTGTGTGTGTGTGTGTGTGTGTGTGTGTGTGTGTGTGTGTGTGTGTGTGTGTGTGTGTGTGTGTGTGTGTGTGTGTGTGTGTGTGTGTAGAGTGACTGGGATATTAATTATTATACACCATTAAACTTGCTAGTCATTGATAATAAGACGTTCTCCCTTTCAATTATTTTGTTCCACATCAAAAGCCATTATAAGTGTCTTTGTTTTGCAACTGTGCGGTCTTAATTACAATGTTAATGGACTTTCTGTTCCTGTAGCTTTCTCTGTGTGTGTGTGCGTGCGTGCGTGCGTGCGTGCGTGCGTGCGTGCGTGCGTGCGTGCGTGCGTGCGTGCGTGCGTGCGTGCGTGCGTGCGTGCGTGTGTGTTGCAACCTTCACAGTGTTAATTGAAACTCACCCTCCCCTGAGATCAGCCGCCTCAATTAACCTCTCACAGCATTCAGGGATTGGCCAATTATGTTCCCCCTCACTTCCCTCCTCCTCCTCATTCACGATTCTTCTCCCTCGTCCTGCATGTCAGCAAACACTCATACACTGACCGCAGATAGATACTGTCTGTGTATCCAAAATGGCACCCTTTTCCCGATATAGTGCACTAGTTTTAATCTGAGCCATGGGAGCTGGTCAAAAGTAGTGCACTAAATAGGGAATTGGGTGCCATTTCAGATGCAACCTGTGCCATCCAAAAGTCTCATCTCACAAGATACGATATGTCTCTGATGTAATGCTGTTTTGTGGATCGTGTCATGGGTTATGTTTTGACAGCATTTTATGTTGAATATTATTTTTGGAGTGTATTTTGCTTGCAGTCACTCTGTTTAGATCTTGGGTCTTTATTTCAGCTCCTTTTTTTCTCATTACAATGTGACTCTGATCCCGATTGACTTTCAGTGGCAGTCGATTTCATCTCCCCTGCACTCCATGCAGAGAAAATACGCTTGATTTGCCTCCAATCGACTCCTATCAAATCAGAGTATGTGTTCTTCTGAGAGAAAACATTAGTTAAGGTCATTTGTTTGGCATTGGCCCAAGCGATGGTGGCTTTTCTTGTGCTAGAGAGGAGAGGGGAGAGAAGAGGAAAGGAGAGGAGAGGAGAAGGGAGAGAAAAGGAGAGGAGAGAAAAGGAGAGGAGAGGAGAGAAGAGAAAAGAGGAGAGGAGAGGATATCTGAGGTTCCTAGTCAGTATTCTCCCTTGCTGACTCATGTTCTCCCTGTAGTTTCTCTGTAGTGGTGGATTGGCTTGTTATCAGCTGACAGAGCTCACTGCTGCACAGCAAGGACAGACTGATGGAGAGAGCGGGAGAGACTGATAGAGAGGGAGAAAGGGAGACAGAGAAAAGAGAGGAGAGGAGAAAGCGGCTACACGCCACTTGTCATGGTGGGTGGAGATATCTCAGAAAACCTGCCAGGAGTAGTAGGGACGTGTAGATAATGGTGTCTCCTACTAAGAGATACCACACTAGAGAGAGAGAGAGAGAGAGAGAGAGAGAGGGGGGGACTTCATAGAGAGGAGTACCTAGTAGCTTTCACCATACTTTGACAATGGCAGGTTCTTCCTACTTCCTCATTTCAAGGCCCAGGGACATGTACTAGTCTATGGCGGCCTAAATGCCAGAACTGGACAAGAACCGGACACTCTTAGCACACAGGGGGACAAACACCTACCTGGAGGTGACAAGATTCTCTCCCAGACTATGACAAAACAACCATCAAAAACAGGTCACAACTCCTTCAGCTCTGTCACACGCTGGGTCTGTACATGGTCAATGGTAGGCATCGTGGTTGGCAGTAGTACTGTAGATTACTTTATCACTAACCTCAGCACAGAGTCTCTCAGAGTGTTCACAGTCAGCTCACTGACACACCTATCAGACCACAGCAAAATCACAGTCTACTTGAACAGAGCAATACTCAACCATGAGGCATCAAAGCCAAAGGAACTGAGTAATATTAAGAAATGCTATAGATGGAAGGAAAGTAGTGTAGAAACCTACCAAAAAACAATTAGGCAACAACAAATTCAATCCCTTCTAGACAACTTCCTGGGACAAAACATTTCACTGTAATAGTGAAGGTGTAAACTTGGCAGTAGAAAAACTAAACAGTATATTTGACCTCTCAGCTTCGCTGTCAAATCTGAAAAATGTAAACAGATAAAATTGTCAAAAAGCACACACATTTCTTTCCACAGAGCCATGGGGTGAGACAGGGATGCAGCTTGAGTCCCACCCTTTTCAACATATATATCAATGAATTGGCGAGGGCACTAGAACAGTATGCAGCACCCGGCCTCACCCTACTAGAATCTGAGGTAAAATGTCTACTGTTTGCTGATGATCTGGTGCTTTTGTCAACAACTAAGGAGGGTATACAGCAGCACCTAGATCTTCTGCACAGACCTGGGCACTGACAGTAAATCTCAGTAAATAAAATCAAATTAATTTATATAGCCCTTCTTACATCAGCTGACATATCAAAGTGCCGTACAGAAACTCAGCCTAAAACCCCAAACAGCAAGCAATGCAGGTGTAGAAGCACGGTGGCTAGGAAAAACTCCCTAGAAAGGCTTAAACCTAGGAAGAAACCTAGAGGGGAACCAGGCTATGAGGGGTGGCCAGTCCTCTTCTGGGTGTGCCGGGTGGAGATTATAACAGAACATGGCCAAGATGTTCAAATGTTCATAAATGACCAGCATGGTCAAATAACTGTTGCCCTAGAGCACACAAAAAACTATACATACTTTTGTCTTAACATCATCGCCACAGGTAACTTCCACAAAGCTGTGAACGATCTAAGAGGCAAAGCAAGAAGGGCCTTCTACGCCATCAAAAGGAACATAAAATTTGACATCCCAATTAAGATCTGGCTAAAAATGCTTGAATCAGTTATACAAAACATTGCCTTTTATGGTTATGAGGTCTGGGGTCCGCTCACCTACCAAAAATTCACAAAATGGGACAAACACGAAATTGAGACTCTGCATGCAGAATTCTCCCACAAATATCCTCTGTGTACAACGTAAAACACCAAATAATGCATGAGGAGCAGAATTAGGCCGATACCTGGTAAATATCAAAATCCAAAAAAGAGACGTTACATTATAGAAACACCTAAAAGGAAGCGATTCCCAAATCTTCTATAACAAAAGCATCACCTACTGTCTCGCCTGCTCCCGCTCTTCCCCCAGCATTACGCACTCCTTCCACCATCATTACGCCTGCCTTGCCCCGTCACGCGCATCAGCGATTATTGGACTCACCTGGACTGAATCACCTCTGTCATTGTCATTGTGTCGTTGTGTTACCCATGTGCTAAGGCTGTTCCTGTCTTGTTCCATGTCTGTTCCTAATTAAATGTTTGACTCCCCGTACCTGCTTCTCTACTCCAGCGTCGGTCCTTACACCAACAGAGAGATGAACCTGGAGAAAAGCACCCTAAGCAAGCTGGTCCTGGGGCTCTGTTCACAAACACAAACAGACCCTACTGAGCTCCAGGACAGCAATACAATTAGACCCAACCAAATCAAGATAAAATCAAATCAAACATCAAATTAAATGTTATTGGTCACATACACATATTTAGCAGATGTTTTTGCGGGTATAGCGAAAGTGTTCCTTCAGTGGTTCTTCCTTTAAAAGTTGAGGCGTACTGCAGCACAGCTTGCAGTTTGCCACAGAATCCTATGGCACGTTATTTAAGTGTCAGCCATTGTTGCCAGAATGATGCAATTTACCACAATCTGCCACCATCTACCACAAACGGTCGCTGCATTAGCTCAAAACTACTGTAGCTCCACTAGTGCAGTAGTATCTAACAATTCACAACAATACACACACATCTAAAAGTAAAATAATGAAATAAGAAATATATAAATATTAGATTGAGCAATGTCGGAGTGGCCTTGACTAAAATAGAGTAGAATATAATACAGTATATACATATGAGATGAGTAAAGCAGTAGGTAAACATTATTTAAACATTATTAAAGTGACTAGTGTTACACTAAGGGGCAGGATTGCATAACCGGGTGGAAGCCGGCTAGTGATGGCTATTTTACAGTCTGATGGCCTTGAGATAGAAACTGCTTTTCAGTCTCTCGGTCCCAGCTTTGATGCCCCTGTACTGACCTCGCCTTCTGGATGATAGCGGGGTGAACAGGCTGAACGTGGCTCGGGTGGTTGATGTCCTTGATGATATTTTTGGCCTTACTGTAACATTGGGTGCTGTAGGTGTCCTGGAGGGCAGGTAGTTTGCCCCCGGTGATCATGAGAAAACAAAAATATAATTACTTGACACATTGGACATTTTTTTTTTTTACTTCTTCTGGCTGCAAGCCCGAGGCCGCCCACAATATGACAACAGCCAGCTCAAGTGCAGGGCGCGAAATTCAAAATATATATTTTTTAAATATTTAACTTTCACACATTAACAAGTCCAATACAGCAAATGAAAGGTACACATCTTGTGAATCCAGCCAACATGTCCGATTTTTAAAATGTTTTACAGCGAAAACAGCACGTATATTTATGTTAGCTCACCACCAAATACAAAAAAGGACAGACATTTTTCACAGCACAGGTAGCATGCACAAAGCCAACCTAACTAACCAAGAACCAACCAAACTAACCAAGAAACAACTTCATCAGATGACAGTCTTATAACATGTTATACAATAAATCTATGTTTTGTTCGAAAAATGTGCATATTTCAGGTATAAATCATAGTTTACATTGCAGCTACAATCAGAAATTGCACCGAAAGCAGCCAGAATAATTACAGACACCAACGTCAAATACCTAATTACTCATCATAAAACATTTCTGAAAAATACATAGTGTACAGCAAATGAAAGACAGGCATCTTGTGATTCCAGCCAATATTTCCGATTTATTAAGTGTTTTACAGCGAAAACACAATATAGCGTTATATTAGCTTACCACAATAGCCAGAAACACAAGCCATTTCCCAGCAGTAAAAGTTAGCGATCGTAACAAACCAGTAAAAGATATATAATTTTTGACTAACCTTGATATTCTTCATCAGATGACAGTCCTATAACATCAGGTTATACATACACTTATGTTTTGTTCGAAAATGTGCATATTTAGAGCTGAAATCAGTGGTTATACATTGTGCTATCGTAGCTACTTTTTCCACAACGTCCGGATATTTTTCTGACACTTTTTCTGACACACATATTCTGACCAAATAGCTATTCATAAACATAACTAAAAAATACATGTTGTATAGGAAATGATAGATCCATTAGTTCTTAATGAAATCGCAGTGTTAGAATTCTAAAAAATAACTTCATTACGACATCCAGCTTCGGTATAGCTAGAGTACCCAAAAGTTGGGCGCCGACGACTAGTTCACATGTACGACAGATATATGAAATAGCATCATAAAATGTTTCTTACTTTTGCTGATCTTTCATCAGAATGTTGGACAAGGGGTCCTTTGTCGGGAACAATCGTTGTTTGGATTTAGAACGGCCACTTTCCCTCTCGATTTAGCAAGCACACTAGCCAAGTGGCGCGAATCTCTCCATCGTCAACAAAGTCAGAGAACGGAACACGGCAAAACTCCCGAAAAAATTTCAATAATCTGATTAAACTATATTGAAAAAACATACTTTACGATGATATGGTCACATGTATCAAATAAAATCAAAGCCGGAGATAGTAGTTGCCTATAACGGCAGCTAAACAGAAGGCAAATCCAGGTACCTCCTCGCGCTCTCCAGAAAACAGGAAATGGGGGACACGTCATACAAAGAGCTTGTATTCCACTTCAGACCAAGATAAACACTCAATTTCTTCTCTCACCGCCTCTTGACATCCAGGGGAAGGTCTATGAAGTGCATGTATACTAATACATATCATGCCCATTTATAGGCAGGAAGTAGAACAGAGCCTCGATTTCAGACTTTCCACTTCCTGGTCAGGAAGTTTGTGCCAAATGAGTTCTGTTTGACTCACAGATATAATTCAAACGGTTTTAGAAACTAGAGAGTGTTTTCTATCCAATAGTAATAATAATATGCATATTGTACGAGCAAGAATTGAGTACGAGGCCGTTTGAAATGGGCACCTTTTATCTGGCTACTCAATACTGCCCCTGCAGCCCAAACAGGTTAAACTGAGCAAACTATAATGATATTTGGCCCAAAACAGAGAGTACACAGTGGCATAATACCTGACCACTGTGACTGACCCAAAATTAAGTAAATATTTGACTATGGACATATCTGGCTCTCAAGAGAAGACAGACTATGTGCACACTGCCCACACAATGAGGTGGAAACTGAGCTGCACTTCCTAAACTCCTGAGAAATGTATGACCATATTAGACACACACATTTCCCTCAGATTACACAGACCCACAAAGAATTTGAAAACAAATACAATTTTGATAAACTCCCATATCTACTGGGTGAAATACCACAGTGTGCCATCACAGCAGCAAGATTTGTGACCTTTTGCCACAAGAAAAGGCAACCAGTGAAGACAAATACCATTGTAAATACATGCATTTTCCCTTTTGTACATTAACTATTTGTTACATCGTTACAACACTATATATAGCCATAATATGACATTTGAAATGTCTCTATTCCTTTGGAACCTTTATGAGTGTAATGTTTACTGTTAATTTTTTTGTTGGTTATTTCACTTTTTTATGGTCTATTTCACTTGCTTTGGCAATGTTAACATCTGTTTTCCATGCCAATGAAATTGAATTGAGAGAGACAGAGACAGAGAGACGGAGAGCGAGACAGAGAGGGAGAAACCGTCCACACTACTCTTGAACAACTCCCACAATCCTCTCTGATACGGACCAAACTTTAGCAGAATAATGTGAAAGTGTGTGGCCCTCTATCTTGTTGTTCAGGGAAAAGAAACAGATAGATATGCAGCGATTATCACCAGTTGTTTAATGTTTTATTTATGTTTATATCTTTATTTTTCTATCTTCTGTTCTTGCTGTTTGGTGGTTGGATGTTTTGTGTGTGTGTGTGTGTTTGTGTGTAGATAGGGAGGAGCAGAGAGCTATCAGGGAGAGTTATTTGAGCGTAATGCCTTGGCAGCAGTAAGTAGAGGGGCCACAACTATCTGGAGGACATCTCTGTGATCTATGAAGGAGAGAGGCGACCGACCTGGGAAGACAATTTTACACTGTTCCACAGTAAAGAGATCCAAGGAGACTGGGCGTGTGTGTGTGTATGTGTGTCAGAGATTAGTCATTAGCTTGCTCTGCTCTGTTGTGACACTCTGAGTCATCAGGAAGAACAGCTATACACAGAAAGACACTATGGATGTGTTCCAAATGGTACCCTATTCCCTATGTAGTGCATTACTTTTGAGCAGATTCCATTGGCCCTGTTTAAAAGTAGTGCACTATAAAGGATTTATGATGCCATGTGGAAAGCAGACACAACCAAGAATACACTGACCAAATAAATATATAATAAACAATAGTTTCATGGGAACAAGACTCAACAAGGGGGACAACTAGGGTTTATTGATGTTTCAGCACTTCACTGAGTCCTCACATGTTCCAAAACATTGCATTTGATTGTCCTTATTTGGTCTTAGAGAATTCAGATTACAGGTTTTGCAGCGCCAGCTAAACTGAAGAAGATATCTGTCATTAGTTTAGTCTTCTTCAGCCAATAGCCATGGTGTGTGTGTGTGTGTGTGTGTGTGTGTGTGTGTGTGTGTGTGTGTGTGTGTGTGTGTGTGTGTGTGTGTGTGTGTGTGTGTGTGTGTGTGTGTGTGTGTGTGTGTGTGTGTGTGTGTCTGTGTGTGTGTGTGTGTGTGTGTGTGTGTCTGTGTGAGGCTAATGGAATGAAAACAGCTTCTATTTCCAAGGTCTTTTTAGCAGTTAAAGCTGCAGTTCAGCAATTTTCCTTGACACATCCCTCAAGATAACAACAGATTGCAGAAAACTCATCCTATCTAACTTTAATTTGATCAGGGTTATCACGAGGAAAACACTGTTAATGTGTACATCTGACAGGCAGACATAGTGTGATCTGAATATATTGTACTGTATATAAAACAAAGTGTTGGAATGTTCTTACTCTGGCCCCCTGAGTGGTGCAGCGGTCTAGAGCCATCACTACAGATCCGGGTTCGATCCCGGGCTCTGTCGCAGCCGGCCGCGACTGGGAGACCCATGAGGTGGCGCACAATTGGCCCAGTGTCGTCCGGGTTAGAGGAGGGTTTGGCCGGCAGGGATGTCCTTGTCCCATCGCGCTCTAGCGACTCCTGTGGCGGGCCGGGCACATGCACACTGACACGGTTGCCAGGTGTACGGTGTTTCCTCCGACACATTGGTGCGGCTGGCTTCCAGGTTAAGCAGAGAAGTGTGTCAAGAAGCAGTGCGACTTGGCAGGGTTGTTTTTCGGAGGACGCACGGCTCTCGACCAACGCCTCTCCCAAGTCCGTACGGGAGTTGCAGCGATGAGACAAGACAGTAACTACCAATTGGATATCTGTAACGGTTGTCGTCGTCTGATGAGGAAGAACCGGAGCGTGGTAATGACTTTTATTTAACTGAACACTGAAACAAAAATAACAAAGTGAATAACGAAACCGAAACAGTCCTGTCAGGTGCAGCAAACACTAAACAGAAAATAACTACCCACAAAACACAGGTGGGAAAATGCTACCTAAGTATGGTTCCCAATCAGAGACAACGATAGACAGCTGTACCTGATTGAGAACCATACCCGGTCAAAACAAAGAAATACCAAAACATCGAAAAATGAACATAGAATGCCCACCCAAATCACACCCTGACCAAACCAAAATAGAGACATAAAAAGCTCTCTAAGGTCAGGGCGTGACAATATCATGAAAAAAAGGGGTAAAAAGTACCCCAAAAATAATAATGTTTTATCCTATTGTCTCCCTCTTCTCCTCACGTTGGATCCATTAACAGGTACAGTAATCAAAGATTGTTGTCTCAACCTTAGAGTTTTTAGCAGCCTCATAAATAATGTAATGTACAAGATGTAAGTGTTTAAGCTTGATATAGGACATTTATGAAGTTGTTTCATAATAGATCATTTAAATGAGTTTTATACATGTTCCTCCAATTATTTAAGCAAAATCTAAGCAATTTAATCCAAGCAATATTTCAAGGCCACCCATGCACACGCACACGCACGTTTGTGCACACACACACACACACATGCACCACACACATACACACACACATGCATATATGCATAAGAGGAGAGCGGACGATGAATGATGAGTATTAATGAAGTCCTATTTAGCGATTATAGCTAGGTGCTTAATGAGAAACTCATGCAAAGAACAGGCTTTTGTCCCTTACCTCTTTCTCACTTTCAGTCCCTCTCTCTCTGTCTCTCGTGGTATGATGGAGCTGTAGAGGTTTTCACCCACACACAGTGGGTCCCGAACACACACACACACACACTCTTGCTCACACGCACACACCTACGCACACACACATGCGCACAAAAACAGACACACACACACAAACTTGCATACTTTCCTCTGCTTCTTGACCTGTATGAACAGAGACATATGACTGCAGTAGAAGCATTCAACCCAGTTATCAGAATTTGTCAGTGTAATTGAATAGGCCTTTATTCCTTCACTCTCTTCTCCTTTCTACATGGAGAAGTCAATCAAACTCGCTGATATATGTATTTTACCAAGTCAGAATTTATGACTTGTCAGAAATACATGTTCAATTTACACATAAAGGAGGTGAGCGGCGTGTGTGATAGACTGTCATATACATGCCAAGCAATCTTGTACAAGTCCCCCAAAAAGTCTGCAAGGCGTTCATGTGTGGATGACTGGCTGTCTATGAGGAAGTGTCTGTGTCTCAGCTCTCAAGTGGCTCGTCTGTGTGGAAAATGTCTGGCTGTCTTAGTGTCCTGACTGGTCTTGTCGTGTTTGTCTAACGGAGGTTCTTGTGGCTTTGTGTGTGTGTGTGTGCGTGTGCGTGCTCGTGCTTGTGTGTGTTCGTATGCGTGTGTGTGTGCATGTGTGTTTGGATGTGTGATTCCTGTAGACTGGTGAGCTGCCAGTGAATAGCAGTTCTGTAAACGTGAAACAAACCAGCTGCTGAGACTGGGATACAGAGAGTGTGTCCAAAATGGCACCCTATTCCATATATAGTGTACTACTTTTGACCTATGCCAATAGGGCTCTTGTCAAAAGTAGTGCACTATATAGGGAATAGAGTGCCATTTGGAGCGCACACTGAGGTCAAAGTTCAAAACAGGAACACTGCCTGTCTCGGTCCAGGTTCATGTTCCAAATCCTCTTCTACCACTGAAACCACTGGCAAACAACAATGATGGAAAGAGCGACGGTGGGAGAGAGAGAAGGGGAGGGGCTGCCTGCTTGTGTCAGGACAGGCATTACTGTAGTGTGATCTATCCCTGCCTGACCCAGTGTGCTATATGGCATCCTACAGACAGTGACCCAGTCTGCTATATGTCATCCTACAGACAGTGACCCAGTCTGCTATATGTCATCCTACAGACAGTGACCCAGTCTGCTATATGGCATCCTACAGACAGTGACCCAGTCTGCTATATGTCATCCTACAGACAGTGACCCAGTCTGCTATATGGCATCCTACAGACAGTGACCCAGTGTGCTATATGTCATCCTACAGACAGTGACCCAGTCTGCTATATGTCATCCTACAGACAGTGACCCAGTGTGCTATATGGCATCCTACAGACAGTGACCCAGTGTGCTATATGGCATCCTACAGACAGTGACCCAGTGTGCTATATGTCATCCTACAGACAGTGACCCAGTCTGCTATATGTCATCCTACAGACAGTGACCCAGTGTGCTATATGTCATCCTACAGACAGTGACCCAGTCTGCTATATAGCATCCTACAGACAGTGACCCAGTGTGCTATATGGCATCCTACAGACAGTGACCCAGTGTGCTATATATGGCATCCTACAGACAGTGACCCAGTCTGCTATATGGCATCCTACAGACAGTGACCCAGTGTGCTATATGTCATCCTACAGACAGTGACCCAGTGTGCTATATGGCATCCTACAGACAGTGACCCAGTGTGCTATATGTCATCCTACAGACAGTGACCCAGTGTGCTATATGTCATCCTACAGACAGTGACCCAGTGTGCTATATGTCATCCTACAGACAGTGACCCAGTGTGCTATATGTCATCCTACAGACAGTGACCCAGTGTGCTATATGTCATCCTACAGACAGTGACCCAGTGTGCTATATGGCATCCTACAGACAGTGACCCAGTATGCTATATATGGCATCATACAGACAGTGACCCAGTGTGCTATATGGCATCCTACAGACAGTGACCCAGTGTGCTATATGTCATCCTACAGACAGTGACCCAGTGTGCTATATGTCATCCTACAGACAGTGACCCAGTCTGCTATATGGCCACCTACAGACAGTGACCCAGTATGCTATATGGCATCCTACAGACAGTGACCCAGTGTGCTATATGTCATCCTACAGACAGTGACCCAGTCTGCTATATGTCATCCTACAGACAGTGACCCAGTGTGCTATATGGCATCCTACAGACAGTGACCCAGTGTGCTATATGTCATCCTACAGACAGTGACCCAGTGTGCTATATGTCATCCTACAGACAGTGACCCAGTCTGCTATATGTCATCCTACAGACAGTGACCCAGTGTGCTATATGGCCACCTACAGACAGTGACCCAGTCTGCTATATGGCATCCTACAGACAGTGACCCAGTCTGTTATATGTCATCCTACAGACAGTGACCCAGTGTGCTATATGTCATCCTACAGACAGTGACCCAGTGTGCTATATATGGCATCCTACAGACAGTGACCCAGTCTGCTATATGGCCACCTACAGACAGTGACCCAGTATGCTATATGGCATCCTACAGACAGTGACCCAGTCTGCTATATGGCATCCTACAGACAGTGACCCAGTCTGCTATATGGCCACCTACAGACAGTGACCCAGTCTGCTATATGGCATCCTACAGACAGTGACCCAGTCTGCTATATGGCCACCTACAGACAGTGACCCAGTGTGCTATATGGCCACCTACAGACAGTGACCCAGTCTGCTATTTGGCATCCTACAGACAGTGACCCAGTGTGCTATATATGGCATCATACAGACAGTGACCCAGTGTGCTAAATGGCATCCTACAGACAGTGACCCAGTATGCTATATGGCCAACTTCCAGACAGTGACCCAGTGTGCTATATATGGCATCCTACAGACAGTGACCTAGTATGCTATATATGGCATGCTACAGACAGTGACCCAGTATGCTATATATGGCATCATACAGACAGTGACCCAGTGTGCTATATGGCATCCTACAGACAGTGACCCAGTGTGCTATATGTCATCCTACAGACAGTGACCCAGTCTGCTATATGGCATCCTACAGACAGTGACCCAGTGTGCTATATGGCATCCTACAGACAGTGACCCAGTCTGCTATATGGCATCCTACAGACAGTGACCCAGTGTGCTATATGGCATCCTACAGACAGTGAACCAGTGTGCTATATGTCATCCTACAGACAGTGACCTAGTGTGCTATTTGGCATCCTACAGAGAGTGATATGTGAGGCTTATGGAAGAGCCAGGATCACACTGAGACATACCAATGGCAATACTGTATCCTCTTACCACGATACAAGATACTAACTGATAGTACTGTGTTGTTATGGTGGTAGTAGGAGTAGTAGTAGTATTAGTAGTAGCAGTAGTATTAGTAGTAGCAGTAGTATTAGTAGTAGTAGTAGTAATAGTATTAGTAGTAGCAGTAGTAGCAGTAGTAGTAGTAGTAGTAGTAGTAGCAACAGTAGTATTAGTAGCAGCAGCAGTATTAGTAGTAGCAGTAGTATTAGTAGTTGCAGTAGTAGCAGTAGTGGCAGTAGTAGTAGTAGTAGTAGTAGCAGCAATAGTATTAGTAGTAGCAGTAGTAGGAGTAGTAGTAGTAGTAGTAACAGTAGCAGCAGTAACAGTAGCAGTAGTACTGGAGTTAGTGTTTGTGTGATTTCAGCATTGAAAGCATTAGGTCTGTACTGTAGATCTGTGGCCGAGTGTTGTTGGTGTTGGGTGCAGTTGAACTTTGTGCTGTAGTCTCTTGCGGTTGGTCGGCCTCCCAGCCATGTCTCCACTCTGCCAACAGGAAGTGTGAGTTTACTCAGCGTTATTTAAAGACTAGAATGATGCAGGGAGGAAGACAGGAGGGAGCGAGAACCCTGTGTGTTATTCCCCCTCCTCCTCCTCTCCCCCTCCCTCTCCTCCTCCTCCTCCTCTCCCCTCCTCCTCCTCTCCCCCTCCTCCTCATCTCACCAGCCAATGAGCGCAAACACAGGTTTTGTTATCTTTGCAGAATGGAAATAAGCAGAGGCCTAATGTAGCTTGACTATTTGCATCGTTTGATCATAGCTTCAACTCTAATGTGATTGAGTTGGTGGAGGGGGTGGGCGAGGAGCGGAGAGAGTGAGAGAGAGCTGGCGCAGAGTCGTCAGGCTAGCGCTGAGTGCTGCGAGAGCGAGTGAAAGGGGAAATTATATACGACAGCTCTCACGGGCTGAAGCAGATTGAGCTCTTACAGCGGGAACGAGCGCGATCTGGGAGCTGCACTGACCGACGCTACCATAAAAAAATGACAACCAGGCCTAAATGGAAAGGAGCAGGGAAAGAATGAAATAACAGCCGTTATTCACATCGGGCTGTTATTTGTCCACTCACTGAATAGCTAGCTGAGACACGCATCGCGTCAACCTTGACAGATGTTCCAACTAAGGACATTTCAACATGGCCAGCCTGGCACTTTAGTTGTTGTGCCTTATTTCTTTTGTTTTGTTTGATTGTCTGTCTGTCTGTGCCTGGACCCCACTGTCATAAAATATATGGTTTCAATTGGCCCATTCTGGGGGGGGGGGGGGGGTTCATTCCCCCCTTTCTATATCTGATGTAATAGATTTGCAACACCCCACAACCTGCAACGAAGACAGACAGAGAGAGAGAGCTCAGCTTTTGTCATGTCTACTCCCACTCCTCCTCATTGTCGCCATCGTTACGCGCACCTGCGCCTCATGACACTCACCTGGACTCCATCACCTTCCTGATTACCTCCCCTATATCTGTCACTACCTTTGGTTCTTTCCTCAGACGTTATTGATTCTGTTTATATGTTTGATGTCTGTACACTACTCGTGTTCCTTGTTTTGTTCCATGTTCATTTATTAAATTCACTCCCTGTACTTGCTTCCCGATTATTAGCGTACACGTTACAGCTTTTTAGGGAGGACAATGATGATATACATAGATGGAACGAGAGAAGAGAGGGATGGAGTGAGTGGGAGAGAGGGAGTAAAGGGAGAGGGGTGGCGAGAGAAGAGAGGGATGAGTGAGTGGGGGAGAGAGGGAGTAAAGGGAGAGGGGTGGCGAGAGAAGAGAGGGATGGAGTGAGTGGGAGAGAGAGGGAGTAAAGGGAGAGGGGTGGCGAGAGAAGAGAGGGATGGAGTGAGTGGGAGAGAGAGGGAGTAAAGGGAGAGGGGTGGCGAGAGAAGAGAGGGATGGAGTGAGTGGGAGAGAGAGGGAGTAAAGGGAGAGGGGTGGCGAGAGAAGAGAGGGATGGAGTGAGTGTGTGATGAAGGTGTAGATGGAGAAGCAGACATAGAATCCCTTACAGAACGTTTTGATATTTAAGTGTTTTGCTTTCTTTCTTATCCCTCGCTTTATTATCCCAAATACTCTGTGTCTGCTTTAAAATGACATCAGGAACGAGAAAGAAAAGACTGAGATGACAGAGAGAAGGATTAAAGACGGAGAGAGAAATACACCAGCATGTGGATTACAACAGATGTGTGTGAGGAATACATGATAGCTTTCCTTCAGCCCCTTCATCCCTTGATAAGCTTGGCCTAGGTCCCTAGAAGAGAGGGGGGGGGGAGAGGGGGTTGTACCACTCTGGGGAGAAGGACGTAGAGAGACGGAGGGGAGGGAGAGAGAGAGGGAGTAAAGGCAGAGGGCTAGGGAGAGAGAGAAACACAGTGAGAAATAGAGGGATGAGAGAGAGGAAGATAGAGAGAAAATATACCTAAAGAGCAAAGCAGAGAAGGGAGCCTGTGTGTTGAACTTGTTTATGTGTGCATAAGCATACTTTTGCCCATGACTCAGTCTCAAAGTTTTTTTATTTCCTGTTTGACCTGCCCTGTGCAGCCCACTTGGAAACTATTCCTGTGCTATACACTCAGAGAGGGAGTGGGTAGACTGTCAGCTACGGTTTGGCTCAGCTCCTTTAAGAACACATTCACTATGGTTGCATCAAATGGCACCCTAGTCCGTTTATAGTGCACTAAGGAACATTTGAGACGCATCCTATGGAATCTGTTAGGTTTGATGGTGTGAACTTGCTAGATTGATAAGGGAGGTGACCCTATGATAGACTGTATTTCATTTTAGACTGATCCTATACAGAGGATATGTATCATCTAGAATGGGAGTGATATTGGTTCTAATAACTTATTTTGTTTCATATCCAAAGCTATAAAGACTGAGACAAAATGAAAATAACAGAAACAGATTAAATCATAGAGCTAAACTTATAAACTGAGTACGAGTTTAGCTCTGTGATTTTCTCTGTTTCTCAAATTATTATTTTGTCTCCTAGTCTTTATTTACATCCTCTGCCTCCCCTCTCTCTTATCAGGAGAGCCCCACTGCCAGCATCCTACAGACAATCACCAGCCAGCAACATAAACATTTTACTGACAAGGACGGTCAAATGTTTACTGACGAAGCAAAAGTGTTACTGGCAACAGCCAAAGTGTGTGTGAGATTGGGTCACTCCTGTATGTGTGTGTGTGTGTGTGTGTGTGTGTGTGTGTGTGTGTGTGTGTGTGTGTGTGTGTGTGTGTATGTGTGTGTGTGTGTGTGTGTGTGTGTGTGTGTGTGTGTGTGTGTGTGTGTGTGTGTGTGTGTGTGTGTGTGTGTGTGTGGTGTGTAATGTATGTGGTGTGTGTCCAGAGAGAAAATGATAGAGAGAGCTCCTGATGCGCAGGCACTTTTGAAGTGGACCCCTGCAGGTCCCTTGGAAAGAACAGATCCTCATTTTTCACTCTTTCCACCAGAGGCTCATCCTTCTAATGCACTTAGAGCCACAGCCAAACTTGTACACTTTACCTGAGGATACGAAGAGAAGAGAGGAAATGATCCCTCTCCTTTTCTTCCTTTATTTTTTCAATTCAATTTAAGGGCTTTATTGGTATGGGAAACATATGTTAACATTGCCAAAGCAAGTGAACTAGATAATAAACAAAAGTGAAATAAACAATAAAAATTAACAGGAAACATTACACTCACAAAAGTTCCAAAATAATAAAGACATTTCAAATGTCATATTAATGCTATGTACCGTGTTATAATGATGTGCAAATACAAAAAGTACAAAAATAAATAAAATAAATAAACATAAATATGGGTTTTATTTACAATGGTGTTTGTTCTTCACTGGTTGCCCTTTTCTTGTGGCAACAGGTCACAAATCTTGCTGCTGTGATGGCACACTGTGGTATTTCACCCAGTAGATATGGGAGTTCATCAAAATTGGGTTTGTTTTAAAATTATTTGTGTATCAGTGTAATCTGAGTGAAATATGTGTCTCTAATATGGTCATGCATTTGGCAGGAGGTTAGGAAGTGCAGCTCAGTTTCCACCTCATTTTGTGAGCAGTGTGCACACATCTCTCTCTCTCTCTCTCTCTCTCTCTCTCTCTCACTCTCACTCTCACTCTCTCTCTCTTTCTCTTTCTTTATGTCTCTCTCTCTCCCCCCCCCCCCCCCCCTCTCTCCCCCTCTCTCTTCCTGATTGAGGGTTTGGTTCAGTTATCTACATTATTGTAAAGATGGATCTGGTTGGCCATCTAAATTCCCCTTACTGCAATATATTAATTGTAACCCCTAACTTCCCCTCTGGCCTCTATTGTGGAAGATGTCTGAAAAGGATTGGCCACGAGGAGGTGTCAGAACTGAACGTCCTTCTCTTAGTCCACTCACAAGACGTGTGTGTGTGCAAGTGTGCGTGTGTGCGTGCATTTGTGTGTGTGTGTCTGCATGCGTGCGTGCATGGGAAAACTCCACTATACTACATTTAGCTCTTCCAGTCAATAACCTCACACCCCTCTCAATCCCACCAATAAAGCTTAGGCTCAGCTCATTGACCACTGCAGTCAATTACTTCAAATGACCAGTGGGTTCAGTGAATGCATTTCTGGGCGGTCAGCGTGGACCCAGTTCCCTGTGCCAGCCCACAGATTCATAAAGTGCAACAGAATGGAAATCATGTGGAGGTTTTGCTTAGACTTCTGCTGACTAGGTAGAGGGCGCAGTGTTCCCTCAGGGGATGGTAGTACTGGAGAGATGGAGAAGCCTGCCACGGTTGTTTTGGACTGAACTACTATTGGTCTTGATGATTCTACCTACTTTTGTTAAGTAGGGAGCTGATGCCCTTCTGTGATCATCTTCACGCTGTTGTTCCTAAAAGGTGCTAGAGCTGTTGAGGTGTCTGGCCACCAGATGTCTGCCCTGGACTGGCACTGCACCTCACCAGCACAGCTGAGTGTGTGTTTATGTGTGTGCGGGCATGCAGTGGCAGCTGTCGTCTTCACGCCACATCTTCCAGTTCCTCATCCGTCCGTCCGTCCATCCATCCACACACGCATGCCCCTCCTGTGCCAGCCTGTCTGCCACACACACTCCCAGGGCGCTCATGCCAACTACCCATCTGCCAGCCCAGCCATGTCTCAATGTACCCGTCAACATGCCCCCTGCTGTGGGCAGAGAGTGGAGGACGCTGGTTTGATCTGGCTCTCTTCGGTCAAACACACACACACACACACACACGTCAATGCCACCTGGACCTGTGGCATATTGTCAAATGTGGGTCAGTGTCTGTACTTGTAGCATGTGCTTAGCATGGAACACTCTAACAACGCAACTGACCAATGGACTAGATTCAGGAATAGCAGTAATGAGATTAGCATAGAAAGATTAGACCAGATACCAAGATATAAAGTTTAGAGATAGTGCTAATGACGACATGTTTGTTTCATAATAAAATAAATTATAGTTCTCAACAACAAAAATATGCAATTCACAATAATAGTATTTCACAATAAATAAACTCAGTGTTCAAATAATCTATGGATTTATTTCAATACCTCCGGTAAAATCAGTTCTACCTTCTATAGTATCAATTATCACCGCTAAAGTTCATTTCAGAAACCAAAATGACATTCAGGTACACAATCAATATTTCACAGTCCCACCACATACAATGGGGTGATCAGTCCAAAAACCCCAGTAAAGCTGTGTACTTACTGTATACCTAGGTTTTACTCGTTATTTCTAGCTTTAGCGCAGTTTTCTGACTTCACAAACAGGAGAACGTTTGTCATAAATTCTGAAGATTCCTCTAGAAGGCTTGCTCGAGATTGCAATGGTTGAACTGTCAATCAGTTCGGGACCTAAAGGATTTGCACACTTTTGATTGGTTGATAATCCTGTTGGTTGTTTCTCTCACAGTTCAAATAATATTAACCCATTAGTTGACTTGGGTTACATACTGTTACAAGTACAATTGGGTGTGTCCTTGCAGCATCAATGGCCGTCCCATTTCCCCACAATACACAAAATATACACTGAGTGTACAAAATATTAAGAACACATGCTCGTTCCATTACATGGACTGACCAGGTGAATCCAGGTGAAAACTAAGATCCCTTATTGATGTCACCTGTTAAATCCACTTCAATCAGTGTAGATGAAGGGGAGGAGATTTGTTGAAGAAGGATTTTTAAGCCTTGAGACAATTGAGACATGGATTGTGTATGTGTCATTCAGAGGGTGAATGGGCAAGACAAAAGATTTGTGCCTTTGAACCTGGTATGGTAGTAGGTGACAGGCGCACCGGAGTGCGTCAAGACTGCAACACTGCTGGGTTTTTCACACTCAACAGTTTCCTGTGTTTATCAAAAATGGTCCACCACCCAAATAACATCCAGACAACTTGACACAGCTGTGAGAAGCATTGGTCAACATGGGCCAGCATTCCTGTGGAACGCTTTCGACACCTTGTAGTCCATGCCCCGACAAATTCAGACTGTTCTGAGGGCAAATGGGGGTGTAACTCAATATTAGGAAGGTGTTCCTAATGTTTATACACTCAGTGTACAATCACACATCACTTTGTTATTTTTTAGAGGAAGGCCTTGATTCAATGCATAGCTCAGAAAATCTGTGTCATAGCACGATTGAAATTTAAAGGTGGAGACTGCATTCACGGGTAACACTGCATATGTCGGCTCAATCTGAAATTACCTTTACATTTCAATCGCCCTATAAAGTGGATCTTCCGCGATACAAATGTAATCTAGTTTTAAGAGGTAAACATACCAGCTATGGACCAATCAATATTGAAATAATCTCTCTCTCTTCCTCTCTTTCTCGCTCTCCTTTTCGCTCTCTATTTCTCTGTCTTTTGTTCTTACTGTATACTGTGACAAGGCTTACTAATCACAGCCAGAGTGTGTTGATACTTCCTCTTTGTCCTCTGCAGGCCTGCTCATTAAACATCCTATTCAACCTGAATGCCACCTTAGCAGGTTGCAGACGCCATTGAGCTGAGTAATTCCCTTCAAAACAGACAGACACTCTCGGGCCACCCTGGTTTCAATAGGTAATAGAACCATCTGCCATTGAAAAGGGCCATTTGGGTTTTCCCTCCAGACATCATAGGAGATGGTAAATTGGTTTCTTTTTTTCGAGCGCTGCTCAGACAATGAGAAGGTAATGACCAGCCAAAACGTAATCACACATTCTCTCCTTTTCTTAAATCAACGCTCCTATTCTTCCCCACAATGGCCGACCTGGCTCTGTCTAGCAGTTGACCGAGTTCTCTGTTTGTACGACCAGGAGAGAAAAGAAATCAGCCCTAGGGAGATTGGGTGGCCATGATGGGGGGAACAGGACTGGATAGATAGATAGATAGATAAGATAGACAGAGCGATAGAGCGATAGATGGATGATAGATAGAGAGATAGATTGATGACCTCGTTCGACTGTGAAGCATCCGGCAAGTCACACAGCCACCTAAAAACTCGATGCGTACTCCACATGTGCACGCACACACATAGACAAACCTGGACTTACTCATCTACCCTACCACTGACTGGCTACCCACTCTTCTCCCATGTCTCTCAGTATTCGTATTCCCAGTCTCAGACACTCTCATGTTGAGTCACCGTAATGGGCACTGTCTCTGATCCTGGATGATCTCCAATGTGTCAGGCCAGTCTGGACACACTGGAGTCAGTCTGGAGTCGTCCCAGTGAGGAACAGAGAGCAGCACCATACCAAAGACAAGTGTTATGGCCTAGGTGCCCTGCTATGATCAGAGGAACTCTCTCATATTGGTCACTAGTGACCATGCCACTGTAACAGACAGACAGCATGGCAGGGCAGGACAAGCCTGGCATCTAGCACCGTGCCCCAGGATGGCATATCTGCATACAGCGACTACCCACCAGATATCCTGCCAGATCAACACTTATTCTATTACCATCCTGGAATGGCATTGGGATGGCATCGGAACTTGAATGGCATCGGTATGGCATTGAGATGGCATCAGAGTGCCATCGCCACATTGTTACTCGTTTAGAATGACTTTGATAGCTGTGCCAGGTGACAGACACAGTGTCAGATCGGATGGCATCACACCGCCAGCAGGAAAGTCATTCTCATGGACGTAGTGTGTGTGTGTCCGTGTGTGGGTGTTTGTATGTGTGTGTGTGTGCCTGTGCGTGTGCGTGTATTTCTGTGTGTGGTTGCAAGCGAGTGTGTGTTGATGTTTTTTACAGGCAGGGAGTGGGTAGTGCCCCCATGCCAACCCGTGCATGCTGGCTGTTCTCTCAGTGTGTGAATCCATCTGGTAATGGCTTAAAGGGGACTCTCTCTCCAAGCTGGCACCAGGCTCGCCTGGCACTGCCAAGGGACTGTGTACACTTCGAGCTCTGAGTCAGAAAACATACACTCCCCCATCAAACCAAAGCTGTGTAGTGTTGAGGAAAATCCACAGAAAGCCCTCTGGATTACTACGTGTATGTATGGTACCGTCACTCCTCTTAGGAGCATAGTGAACACTGTCTGCTACTCTCCCAGTACAGACACATACACATACACATGAACACTAACACACACAAGACCTCAGGAGCATTGAGCTTCACACGTGTTTCTGTGTGTGTGTGTGTGTGTGTGTGTGTGTGTGTGTGTGTGTGTGTGTGTGTGTGTGTGTGTGTGTGTGTGTGTGTGTGTGTGTGTGTGTGTGTGTGTGTGTGTGTGCGAGTGTGTGTGCGAGTGTGTGTGCGAGTGTGTGTGCGAGTGTGCATGTATTTGACCTGTCCACACAAACATGCCTCTGTCTGTGTGACCATTATGTGTGCGAACCCAGTCTCCGCTATTATCTCTCTTCTCTCTTCCCTCTCTCCTCTATCTTCCCTCTCTCTCTCTCTCCCCATTCTCTCTCCCTCTCCCCCACCTTCTTTCCTTCCCTCTCCCTGGACCACCTGTTCCCAGCAGACACAACTGTTCTCAGCCTTCTGCCACCAACTCCTACCCTCTTCCAATTCCCTCCTCCCTTCTTCTCCTCCTCCCCTGAGCCCTGTGAACCCATGGTTCCCAAGGATGCCTGGCGTGCCCTGACCACGACTGCCACATTCTCCACACATACCAGCACATGCCAGCCCAGGGATAGGGTGACAGACAGGCAGAGCCAGGACCCAGCCACAGTCAGGGATGGCAGCCATCTTGTTTTTGTGACAGCTGGCTACAGGCCAGCCTCTGAGGCCTTCCTCCTTTCATCGCCTCTCACCAAGGAGGGACGCCGCCTGCCAGCCTCACATATTTTATACATCTGATGTTGGCTTCTATACCGGAGGAACAGAGGAGAGGACCGAGGAGCTCACTCCTGATCTGAGGGAGGGAGACTGGGACTGGGACCTGGTGTCTATTCCTAGCTTCACTCATCTCCCCCCTGGATGTGTCTGTGGAGGTTTGGGTGAAGGATATTAGGCCATGTCAGACCATGTCCCCTTCTGGAGGAAGACATTCTCCCAACTGAACTATGGCACTGTCATGATTGGGGGCAATTGATGAGTGAATTTACTTACACTGTGCAGTAGATTACCTTGTAAATCCACACACAGAACCCTCTAGAATTAATAGAACACTCTGGACAAACCTGTTTGTGGTTGTTGAAAAGTTCTAGTTTTGCCATGTTTTCCAAAGTATGCAGCATGAAGCATACGTATTTTATTCTCCTACTCTACTGCCTCACTATGCCCCACTACTCCAGATTTATACAGTAAACAGCAGTCTTTTAAGCAGTGCAGTGGGACGTTGGTTCTATTCACTCGTTCCCCCTCTTTCTCCCACCCTCCCCTCCCTTTATCTCTCGCTCTCAGTCCCGTTGCATTGCCTGCTGGGATCTAACAGCTGCGACAACCCGCGCTAAGCTATCTCCCCCCTGCAGGCCCCGGCACTGTGGAATCACTTTGTCTGGCCAAGCCCCATGTCATCCTCATCCCCAACCACCACACTGCACAGAGATGGAGGGAGGGATGGAGAACAGGAGGGAAAGGCCATGGGAGAACAGGAGAAGATGAAGAGAATGGAGGAAGAGAGGGGATGGAGACGGAGGGAGGAAGAGATGGAGGGATGGAAAGGGAGGGAAAGTGGAGAACAGGAGGAGAAGAAGAGAATCGAGAGGGAAGAGACACACATTACCATAGATATATTTGGTATAGAGCCATAGCAAACTTAAATCAGTTATTATTTTATACATGACCATTTCTGCTTCATTATGACATTACTAAGTTATAAATAATTATATATAATGATAATATGATAATTTGCTGTCAGTCAGATAATAAAGTTGCCATGCCGACGGTATGTGTCATATAAGTTTGGTGTTTGGTCAGATAATAATGCTGTCCCCCAGACAACCTTTGATGGTATGCTGTATCCATGAAACAGAGGTACAGTGCCTTCAGAAAGTATTCATACCCCTTGACGTATTCCACATTTTGTTGTGTTACAGCCTGAATTCAAAATGGATTAAATTGAAAGATTTTTTCTCAGCCATCTACACACAATACCCCATAATAACAAAGTGAAAACATGTTTTTAGAAATGTTTGTACATTTATTGAAAATGAAAATGAAATATCCTATTTATATAAGTATTCACACCCCTGTGTCAATACTTTGTAGAAGCAACTTTGGAAGCGATTACAGCTGAGAGTCTTTCTGGGTAAGTCTCTAAGAGCTTTCCACACCTGGATTGTGCAACATTTGCCCATTATTACTTTTCACTATTCTTCAAGTTCTGTCAAATAGTTTTTTGATCATTGCTAGACAAGCATTTTCATATTTTCAAGTAGATTTAAGTCAAAACTGTAACTCGCCACTCAGGAACATTCACTGTCTTCTTGGTAAGCAACTCCAGTATAGATTTGGCTTGTGTTTTGAGCTGTAGTCAATGAATAGCATTCTCACATAGGTGTTCCTTTTGTCCAGGTGTGAAAGGTCAGTGTGGAATGCAATAGAGATTGCGTCATCTGTGAATCTGTTGGGGCGGTATGCAAATTGGAGTGGGTCTAGGGTTTCTGGGATGATGGTGATGATGTGAGCCATGACCAGCCTTTCAAAGCACTTCATGGCTACAGACGTGAGTGCTACGAGTCGGTAGTAATTTAGGCAGGTTACCTTAGTGTTCTTGGGCACAGGCACTATGGGGGTCTGCTTAAAACATGTTGGTATTACAGACTCGGACAGGGAGAGGTTGAAAATGTCAGTGAAGACACTTGCTAGTTGGTCAGCGCATGCTCGCAGTAAACGTGCTGGTAATCCTTTTGGCCCTGCGGCCTTGTGAATGTTGACCTGTCTAAGGGGTCTTACTCACATCAGCTGGGGAGAGCGTGATTACACAGTCTTCCGGTACAGCTAGTGCTCTCATGCATGTTTCAGTGTCATTTGCCTCGAAGCGAGCATAGAAGTAGTTTAGCTCGTCTGGTAGGCATGTGTCACTGGGCAGCTCTCGGCTGTGCTTCTCTTTGTAGTCTGTAATAGTTTGCAAGCCCTGCCACATCCGACGAGCGTCAGAGCCGGTGTAGTACAACTCAATCTTAGTCCTGTATTGATGCTTTGCCTGTTTGATGGTTCGTCAGAGGGCATAGCGGGATTTCTTTTTAGGTTCCGGGATAGAGTCCCGCTCCTTGAAGTGGCAGCTCTAGCTTTTAGCTCAGTGCAGATGCTGCCTGTAATCCATGGCTTTTGGTTGGGGTATGTACGTACGGTCACTGTGGGGACAACGTCATTGATGCACATTTTTGATGACACCAATGACAGATGTGGTGTACTCCTCAATGCCATTGGAGGAATGTCGGAACATATTCCAGTCTGTGCTAGCAAAACAGTCCTGTAGCTTAGCATCTGCTTCATCTGACCACTTTTTTTATTGATCTAGTCACCGGTGCTTCCTGCTTAAATTTTAGTTTGTAAGCAGGAATCAGGAGGAAGGAATTATGGTCAGATTTGCCAATTGGAGGGCGAGGGAGAGCTTTGTATGCGTCTCTGTGTGTGGAGTATAGGTGGTCCAGAGTTCTTTTCCCTCTGGTTGCACATTTAACATGCTGATAGAAATGTGGTAAAACTGATTTAAGTTTCACTGCATTAAAGTCCCCGGATACTAGGAGCGCTGCCTCTGGGTGAGCGTTTTCTTGTTTGTTTATGGCGGAATACAGCTCATTCAATGCTATCTTAGTGCCAACCTCTGACTGAGGTGGTATGTAAACAGCTACGAAAAATGCAGATGAGAACTCTCACAATAGGTAGTGTGGTCTACAGCTTATCATGATATACTCAACGTCAGGCGAGCAATAGCTCGAGACTTCCTTAGATATCGTGCACCATCTGTTGTTATCAAAAATACATAGTCCGCCGCCCCTTCTCTTACCAGACACCGCTGTTCTATCCTGCCGGTACATCGTATAACCAGCCAGCTGTATGTTGATATTGTCGTCGTTCAGCCATGACTCCGTGAAGCATAAGATGGTACAGTATATAATATCCCGTTGGTAGTTTAATCTTCCCCGTAACTCGTCGATTTTAATGTCCAAAGATTGCACGTTTGCTAGCAGAATTGAGGGAGGTGGGGGTTTATTCGATCGCCTTTGAATTCTCAGAAGGCAGCCTGCTCTCCGGCCTCTCTTTCTCCGCCGATCTTCACGCAGATCCCTGGTGTCGGAGCCTGTTCCCGAGGGAGCTGTATATCCTCCGCCTCGGGCTCGTCAGAGTCGTGAAAGAAGAAAAACGATTCTGCTAATCCGTGGTGAGTAATCGCAGTCCTGATGTCTAGAAGTTATTTTCGGTCATAAGAGACGGTAGAGGCAACATTATGTACAAAATGAGTAATAAATAAGTTACAAAGAACGCAGATAAACGAACAAAAAAACAATCGGCATGTAAAATGTCTGCCTTCAGCTCCGGCGCCATCTTATTAATACCAAGGCCAAGGCCATAATTCCTAGTCAGGTCATGTGATCAGATATAGGTTGAAGGAAAAGGGTTCTTTAAAAATGTAAAGATGCACTCCAGCTATTTTTTAAATACAATATTCCACGTATAAAAAGAAAAATAAGAATAAAAAAAATGAAGTATGAATACAGTAATGTACACACACTCAAAGCTGAGATCTGCGAAAGGTGAAACAGAGCCACAGGTTGCCCCTGGTTGCCCCTGGTTGCCTCTGATTGCCCCAGGTTGTCCCTGGTTGCCTCTGGTTGCCCCAGGCGCATTTGTTAATGTTCTTGTTTTGTCTTTGAAAACAGAGGAGATTAGCATCTAGTGTCATGGTAAACACAATCCTACGACATACTCTGCTGTTCTATCACACGTGCAATGTCAGAGGGGAAAATTAACTGTGTTCCTTGTTTGAAGTAACGTCTTTGTTGCTGTAATATTGCAAACGGACGTGGCAGTTTCACCGCTAAGGATCCCAGCTTTACGGGTAAAAAAATATGTTTTAAGAATTTTTTTGTTTTTTAGACAGAAATGCAAACTTCATGGAGTTGGTCTGATGGTGCCCTCGATGTCATTGGCCTCTTGAGGAACAATAGAGGAGCAATATAGAACAAAAGAGGAATGCCCCCCCCCCCCACCTGGGCCACCTATTGAGCTGTGCCTTTTGTTAAGTAAATCAGGTGATAAATAACCTGAAAAGGAGACTGGAGTAGGACTTTAAGCCACCCAAACACACAGCCAGTACACACAACATGCACACACACGCATGCGCACACTAGCATGCACGCAAACACACACACTAGCATGCACGCACACACGCACACATACACACACACACGTGATCCTCATCTACTCCACATTTTTGTTGTAGATTGAGTTGAGTGTGTGGAACCGAATAGAAAGAATATGACAGTCCTCTCAGAGAGAATTCTAAGTGCACGCAAACAACAGGAAACAATGTGGGTGGGTTAGTTTGGATACCACAGTACTACATAGTTGCCATGGCGCCCTGGAAGCAGCCGAGACAGACTTGTACATTATAGTTATTATTGTATTATTATATTTATTTATAAAAAATCTGCAACCAACATTGCATGTTTTTGATAATGATTTGTTTTTATTGCGTATATCTTGTGGTGTTGAGCCACAAATTTGCAGATTGACTGATTGACTGGACAAACTATTTGTTGTGCTGCAGAATGAGGACCCAAAAGCGACGTAATAGTAACAGAGTCTTTATTCCAGAATAAAACAAATAATGATTCTCCTGGATACTATCCTCTCGTCAACAGAGAGGAACGACTGGAGACGCGACCACAGACTGCAGGTCGCTTCAGGAAGGCACTGGCCGTAGCTGACATTGACACCTGCTCACACGCAGCATCTGAAGAAGGCAAAGAACACGACAGGGCGGAACAAGGACACAGGAACAGCAAACGTCAAACAAGAATCCGACAAGGACAGAAGCGGAAAACAGAGGGAGAAATAGGGACTCTAATCAGAGGGCAAAATAGGGGACAGGTGTGAAAGAGTAAATGAGGTCGTTAGGAGAATGAGAAACAGCTGGGAGCAGGAACGGAACGATAGAGAGAGAGAAAGAGGGAAAGAACCTAATAAGACCAGCAGAGGGAAGCACAGGGACAAGACATGATGAAAGACAAAACATGACAGTACCCCCCCACTCACCGAGCGCCTCCTGGCGCACTCGAGGAGGAACCCTGGCGGCAACGAAGGAAATCATTAATCAACGAACGGTCCAGCACGTCCCGAGATGGAACCCAACTCCTCTCCTCAGGACCGTAACCCTCCCAATCCACTAAGTACTGGTGACCACGTCCCCGAGAACGCATGTCCATGATCTTCCGTACCCTGTAAATAGGAGCGCCCTCGACAAGGACGGGGGGGGGGGAGGGAAGACGAATGGGGGCGCGAAGAAAAGGCTTGACACAAGAGACATGGAAGACAGGGTGGACGCGACGAAGATGTCGCGGAAGAAGCAGTCGCACAGCGACAGGATTGACGACCTGAGAGACACGGAACGGACCAATGAACCGCGGAGTCAACTTGCGAGAAGCTGTCGTAAGGGGAAGGTTACGAGTGGAAAGCCACACTCTCTGACCGCGACAATACCTAGGACTCTTAATCCTACGTTTATTGGCGGCTCTCACAGTCTGCGCCCTGTAACGGCAAAGTGCAGACCTGACCCTCCTCCAGGTGCGCTCACAACGTTGGACAAAAGCCTGAGCGGAGGGAACGCTGGACTCGGCGAGCTGGGACGAGAACAGAGGAGGCTGGTACCCAAGACTACTCTGAAACGGAGATAGCCCGGTAGCAGACGAAGGAAGCGAGTTGTGAGCGTACTCAGCCCAGGGGAGCTGTTCTGCCCAAGACGCAGGGTTTCGAAACGAAAGGCTGCGTAATATGCGACCAATCGACTGATTGGCCCTTTCTGCTTGACCGTTAGACTGGGGATGAAACCCGGAAGAGAGACTGACGGAAGCACCAATCAAACGACAGAACTCCCTCCAAAACTGTGACGTGAATTGCGGACCTCTGTCTGAAACGGCGTCTAACGGGAGGCCATGAATTCTGAACACATTCTCAATGATGATTTGTGCCGTCTCCTTAGCGGAAGGAAGCTTAGCGAGGGGAATGAAATGTGCCGCCTTAGAGAACCTATCGATAACCGTAAGAATCACAGTCTTCCCCGCAGACGAAGGCAGACCGGTAATAAAGTCTAAGGCGATGTGAGACCATGGTCGAGAAGGAATGGGAAGCGGTCTGAGACGACCGGCAGGAGGAGAGTTACCTGACTTAGTCTGCGCGCAGTCCGAGCAAGCAGCCACGAAACGGCGCGTGTCCCGCTCCTGAGTAGGCCACCAAAACCGCTGGCGAATAGAAGCAAGCGTACCCCGAACGCCGGGGTGGCCAGCTAACTTGGCAGAGTGAGCCCACTGAAGAACAGCCAGACGAGTAGAGACAGGAACGAACAGAAGGTTACTAGGACAAGCGCGCGGCGACGCAGTGTGAGTGAGTGCTTGCTTTACCTGTCTCTCAATTCCCCAGACAGTCAACCCGACAACACGCCCCTCAGGGAGAATCCCCTCGGGGTCGGTAGAAGCCACAGAAGAACTAAAGAGACGGGATAAGGCATCAGGCTTGGTGTTCTTATTTCCCGGACGATAGGAAATCACGAACTCGAAACGAGCGAAAAACAACGCCCAACGAGCCTGACGTGCATTAAGTCGTTTGGCAGAACGGATGTACTCAAGGTTCTTATGGTCAGTCCAAACGACAAAAGGAACGGTCGCCCCCTCCAACCACTGTCGCCATTCGCCTATGGCTAAGCGGATGGCGAGCAGTTCGCGGTTACCCACATCATAGTTGCGTTCCGATGGCGACAGGCGATGAGAAAAGTAAGCGCAAGGATGGACCTTATCATCAGACTGGGAGCGCTGAGACAGAATGGCTCCCACGCCCACCTCTGAAGCGTCAACCTCGACAATGAATTGTTTAGTGACGTCAGGAGTAACAAGGATAGGGGCGGATGTAAAACGCTTCTTGAGGAGATCAAAAGCTCCCTGGGCGGAACCGGACCACTTAAAGCAAGTCTTGACAGAAGTCAGAGCTGTGAGAGGGGCAGCCACTTGACCGAAATTACGAATGAAACGCCGATAGAAATTAGCGAAACCGAGAAAGCGCTGCAACTCGACACGTGACTTAGGAACGGGCCAATCGCTGACAGCCTGGACCTTAGCGGGATCCATCTGAATGCCTTCAGCGGAAATAACAGAACCGAGAAATGTGACAGAGGAGACATGAAAGGCGCACTTCTCAGCCTTCACGTAGAGACAATTCTCTAAAAGGCGCTGGAGTACACGTCGAACGTGCTGAACATGAATCTCGAGTGACGGTGAAAAAATCAGGATATCGTCAAGGTAAACGAAAACAAAAATGTTCAGCATGTCTCTCAGTACATCATTAACTAATGCCTGAAAGACAGCTGGAGCATTAGCGAGACCGAACGGCAGAACCCGGTATTCAAAATGCCCTAACGGAGTGTTAAACGCCGTTTTCCACTCGTCCCCCTCTCTGATGCGTACGAGATGGTAAGCGTTACGAAGGTCCAACTTAGTAAAGAACCTGGCTCCCTGCAAAATCTCGAAGGCTGACGACATAAGGGGAAGCGGATAACGATTCTTAACCGTTATGTCATTCAGCCCTCGATAATCCACGCAGGGGCGCAGAGTACCGTCCTTCTTCTTAACAAAGAAAAATCCCGCTCCGGCGGGAGAGGAAGAAGGCACCACGGTACCGGCGTTGAGAGAAACAGACAGATAATCCTCGAGAGCCTTACGTTCGGGAGCCGACAGAGAGTATAGTCTACCCCGAGGGGGAGTGGTCCCCGGAAGGAGATCAATACAACAATCATACGACCGGTGAGGAGGAAGGGAGCTGGCTCTGGACCGACTGAAGACCGTGCGCAGATCATGATATTCCTCCGGCACTCCTGTCAAATCACCAGGTTCCTCCTGAGTAGAGGGGACAGAAGACACAGGAGGGATAGCAGACATTAAACACTTCACATGACAAGAAACGTTCCAGGATAGGATAGAATTACTAGACCAATCAATAGAAGGATTATGACATACTAGCCAGGGATGACCCAAAACAACAGGTGTAAAAGGTGAACGAAAAATCAAAAAGGAAATGGTCTCACTGTGGTTACCAGATACTGTGAGGGTTAAAGGTAGTGTCTCACATCTGATACTGGGGAGAAGACTACCATCTAAGGCGAACATGGGCGTGGGCTTCCCTAACTGTCTGAGAGGAATGTCATGTTTCCGAGCCCATGCTTCGTCCATAAAACAACCCTCAGCCCCAGAGTCTATCAAGGCACTGCAGGAAGCAGCTGAACCGGTCCAGCGTAGATGGACCGACAAGGTAGTACAGGATCTTGATGGAGAGACAGGAGTAGTAGCGCTCACCAGTAGCCCTCCGCTTACTGATGAGCTCTGGCTTTTACTGGACATGACATGACAAAATGTCCCGCAGAACCGCAATAGAGGCAAAGGCGGTTGGTGATTCTCCGTTCCCTCTCCTTAGTCGAGATGCGAATACCTCCCAGCTGCATGGGCTCAGTCTCTGAGCCGGTGGGAGGAGATGGTTGAGATGCGGAGAGGGGAAACACCGTTAACGCGAGCTCTCTTCCACGAGCTCGGTGACGAAGATCTACCCGTCGTTCTATGCGGATGGCGAGTGCAATCAAAGAGTCCACGCTGGAGGGAACCTCCCGGGAGAGAATCTCATCCTTAACCTCAGCGTGGAGTCCCTCCAGAAAACGAGCGAGCAACGCCGGCTCGTTCCAGTCACTGGATGCAGCAAGAGTGCGAAACTCTATAGAGTAATCCGTTATGGATCGATCACCTTGACATAGGGAAGCCAGGGCCCTGGAAGCCTCTTTCCCAAAAACTGAACGATCAAAAACCCGTATCATCTCCTCTTTAAAGTTCTGATAAACGTTAGAACACTCAGCCCTTGCCTCCCAGATAGCTGTGCCCCACTCCCGAGCCCGACCAGTAAGGAGTGATATGACGTAAGCGATCCGAGCTCTCTCTCTTGAGTATGTGTTGGGCTGGAGAGAGAACACAATATCACACTGGGTGAGAAAGGAGCGACACTCAGTGGGCTGCCCAGAGTAACATGGTGGGTTATTAACCCTAGGTTCCGGAGACTCGGAAGACCAGGAAGTAGCTGGTGGCACGAGACGAAGACTCTGAAACTGTCCTGAGAGATCGGAGACCTGAGCGGACAGGGTCTCAACGGCATGACGAGCAGCAGACAATTCCTGCTCGTGTCTGCCGAGCATTGCTCCCTGGATCTCGACGGCAGTGTTGCGAGAATCCGTAGTCGCTGGGTCCATTCTTGGTCGGATTCTTCTGTTGTGCTGCAGAATGAGGACCCAAAAGCGACGTAATAGTAACAGAGTCTTTATTCCAGAATAAAACAAATAATGATTCTCCTGGATACTATCCTCTCGTCAACAGAGAGGAACGACTGGAGACGCGACCACAGACTGCAGGTCGCTTCAGGAAGGCACTGGCCGTAGCTGACATTGACACCTGCTCACACGCAGCATCTGAAGAAGGCAAAGAACACGACAGGGCGGAACAAGGACACAGGAACAGCAAACGTCAAACAAGAATCCGACAAGGACAGAAGCGGAAAACAGAGGGAGAAATAGGGACTCTAATCAGAGGGCAAAATAGGGGACAGGTGTGAAAGAGTAAATGAGGTCGTTAGGAGAATGAGAAACAGCTGGGAGCAGGAACGGAACGATAGAGAGAGAGAAAGAGGGAAAGAACCTAATAAGACCAGCAGAGGGAAGCACAGGGACAAGACATGATGAAAGACAAAACATGACACTATTTTTGTCTTGGTTAGCTAGCTGTCAAATTGTTTTGTTTGAAAAATGCATCTGAACACAGTGCCAACTTGTTTATTTCACCTGGTTGCCATTTGCTGATCTTTTGAGAACATCATGTGAGGAGTCGCATGTGAGTGTGAGAGGAATGGGAGATAAAGGAATCCAGTGCCGAGGGCTCATAGAGGGGACGAGGCATCACCCAAGTTGGTGCTTCACAGAGAGGAAGAGGAGAAGTCCAGTGGCTATAAGAGTCCGGCTGGTGCCCTGACTTTCCCTCTACAAGATCATCAGCAGACGCCATCACCATCATCTACTATCCTCTGACCAGCTCCCTACACTCAAGCCATGAACTGACCCTCTCTATCTGCAGAGGATGCAGCATTTCAGTTCATTATATAATGCTTCTTTGTTATTTACTTATGAAGCACTTTGAGATTTCTATTATGAAAATTGCTATAGAAGTTTAATCGTTTATTGTCATTATTATTGTTATTATTATTAGAGTCTATTCTGAAATTACTTCTAAACTGAATAGTGCTGAGCGATTAGTGCTTTTTGAGGTCGGTTCGGTTTTGGTTAAATTATATAAAGATAATGTGCTAGTTTAACTGCCGAGAGAGAGAGAGAGAGAGAGAGAGAGAGAGAGAGAGAGAGAGAGAGAGAGAGAGAGAGAGAGAGAGAGAGAGAGAGAGAGAGAGAGAGAGAGAGAGAGAGAGAGAGAGAGAGAGAGAGAGAGAGAGAGAGAGAGAGAGAGAGAGAGAGAGGAGGAGAAGAAGAGAAGCCTGGCATGTGATGCTAGTTCCATGCTAACATTTGCCAATAACAGTGTTTCTACCACCTCCCAATGCCATAATACCTTTCATGTACTGTAATTTGATTCTTGTTTTTCCGTCATCGCTCACTTAGACATGATGTCTCTCCATCCCTCGCTCCCTCACTCCTTCGTCCGTGTGATGTTTTGATTCTGAGTTTCGACCTCGGTCCATGTTGTTTCACTTTCTTTCTCTCTTTCCCTCCCCCTCTATCTATCTCTCTCTCTCTCTTCTGAGTGGAGGGAGGCTCCCAGCAGTATACAGCCTCTTCAGATTGAACCAAAGCTCCATCTCTCTCCCTATGGCCTGCTATTGATCAAGGGGAGCGATGGGAGGAGAGGGAGAGTGGAAGAGTGAAAGAGAGGGAGGGAGTAGATGCAGCCAGAGGGCTGGCCGGCCGGTACTCTCATCCCTTGCTCCCTCAGTAAGGAAAGAGAGGGAGGGAGCAAGACTGAGGCTTGATCTCTCTTGGGTCGGCCTTCAGAGAAGAGGATTTTTACACACGCTCACACACACACACACCCACACCCACACACACACACACACACACACACACACACACACACACACACACACACACACACACACACACACACACACACACACACAGAGCGGTTGTGAAGCATAGATGTTCCCAGGCTCTAAGAACCTGGCCGGGCCCTCAATCTCCTTTAATTTCAGCACTCTAATACTTCAATAACAGAACGTGAACAGAATCTAACAGGCCCACACTGACGGTCTATTATGGATGTGCATGTCCAGATAGGATTGGGACACTAATGCATTATAATGTAAAGTGGTGGCTATGCTGTATCAACGTCACTAAGTCAGGAGGAGTCTGGTTCATTTCTCAGTGTGTGGGAGAGGTTGAACTCTGAGAGTTGAAGGAAGGGTGGGCCAGACTGTAGAAGAGACACTGGCTGTGTCCCTATGGGCCCTGGTCAAAAGTAGTGCACTAAATAGGTTATAGGGTATCATGTGGGACACAGACGTTGTCACTGACTGGTATGTAACCCTGGGCATGCCCCACACTCCAAACTCATTGGGGTGTAACACTTGATCGAAGAACTAGCTTCAGGTCCAGGAGTGACAGTTGACTTTCTAGGTTTCAGGCAAGGTTACATGTCATTGTGTAAGTCAAACAACTCCGCTACATTCTATCCACACTGTATTCAAACTAAAGACAAAAACGTTTCTATCTAAATTATAAAGCTTGAGCTAGTCTTGCGTAAGACTAAAGTGAGGAGGCAGACTAGTGGGTTTTGGTGCTGGGAGCTGGCGGAGCCAGGCCTGTTTTGTTCCCTTATGTTGAATTAGTGGCGAGACAAACAACCATCTTTCATATTAGCCTCACAAACACACACGCATACACGCACACACTAGCATACACATGCACACGCTAACACACCTGTCACATACACACAGACAACTGCATAGAAACACACACAGACTAAAATATGCAAAAGTTCTACCTCAAAAGACGCAATAAAAGTTTTTCACACACACACACATAAATGTTTGAAAGAACGACATACTTTAAAAAATATTTTCCTCTTAAAAAAAGTGGGTTTTGGATCAATATGTTCAGCTTGGTATTCAGAAGAGATGTGTCTGACTGTTGTTTTAAAGCCATCTCCAGAAGTGCCCCGGATCGGTGGAATAATAAATATGAATCGTGCCTTTAATAATTAAACCTGCCTTTGAAAGAATACATTCTTCACTGCACCAATGGTGGGAGAAAGCCTTTGATTCTCTTTGTCTTATGAAGCTTTCAAACTTCTCTTACAAAAACGTCAGTTTCTTACATAGTAGCATCCATGTCGGTGCCTTGAATATGAGCGATCTCTCTGCTTCTCAGACAAAAGGTTAACTAGCTCTTCCTGAACCACTGCCAGTTATTAACCACGATGGTGTGGTTGTATCATGTCTTCAGTTATTAACCACGATGGTGTGGTTGTATCATGTCTTCAGTTATTAACCACGATGGTGTGGTTGTATCATGTCTTCAGTTATTAACCACGATGGTGTGGTTGTATCATGTCTTCAGTTATTAACCACGATGGTGTGGTTGTATCATGTCTTCAGTTATTAACCACGATGGTGTGGTTGTATCATGTCTTCAGTTATTAACCACGATGGTGTGGTTGTATAATGTCTTCAGTTATTAACACAACAGTGTGGTTGTATCATGTCTTCAGTTATTAACCACGATGGTGTGGTTGTATCATGTCTTCAGTTATTAACCACGATGGTGTGGTTGTATCATGTCTTCAGTTATTAACCACGATGGTGTGGTTGTATCATGTCTTCAGTTATTAACCACGATGGTGTGGTTGTATCATGTCTTCAGTTATTAACCACGATGGTGTGGTTGTATAATGTCTTCAGTTATTAACCACGATGGTGTGGTTGTATCATGTCTTCAGTTATTAACACAACGGTGTGGTTGTATAATGTCTTCAGTTATTAACCACGATGGTGTGGTTGTATCATGTCTTCAGTTATTAACCACGATGGTGTGGTTGTATAATGTCTTCAGTTATTAACCACGATGGTGTGGTTGTATCATGTCTTCAGTTATTAACACAATGGTGTGGTTGTATCATGTCTTCAGTTATTAACCACGATGGTGTGGTTGTATCATGTCTTCAGTTATTAACCACGATGGTGTGGTTGTATCATGTCTTCAGTTATTAACCACGATGGTGTGGTTGTATAATGTCTTCAGTTATTAACCACGATGGTGTGGTTGTATCATGTCTTCAGTTATTAACCACGATGGTGTGGTTGTATCATGTCTTCAGTTATTAACCACGATGGTGTGGTTGTATAATGTCTTCAGTTATTAACCACGATGGTGTGGTTGTATCATGTCTTCAGTTATTAACCACGATGGTGTGGTTGTATCATGTCTTCAGTTATTAACACAATGGTGTGGTTGTATCATGTCTTCAGTTATTAACCACGATGGTGTGGTTGTATAATGTCTTCAGTTATTAACCACGATGGTGTGGTTGTATCATGTCTTCAGTTATTAACCACGATGGTGTGGTTGTATCATGTCTTCAGTTATTAACACAATGGTGTGGTTGTATCATGTCTTCAGTTATTAACCACGATGGTGTGGTTGTATCATGTCTTCAGTTATTAACCACGATGGTGTGGTTGTATAATGTCTTCAGTTATTAACCACGATGGTGTGGTTGTATCATGTCTTCAGTTATTAACCACGATGGTGTGGTTGTATCATGTCTTCAGTTATTAACCACGATGGTGTGGTTGTATCATGTCTTCAGTTATTAACCACGATGGTGTGGTTGTATCATGTCTTCAGTTATTAACCACGATGGTGTGGTTGTATAATGTCTTCAGTTATTAACCACGATGGTGTGGTTGTATAATGTCTTCAGTTATTAACCACGATGGTGTGGTTGTATCATGTCTTCAGTTATTAACCACGATGGTGTGGTTGTATCATGTCTTCAGTTATTAACACAATGGTGTGGTTGTATCATGTCTTCAGTTATTAACCACGATGGTGTGGTTGTATCATGTCTTCAGTTATTAACCACGATGGTGTGGTTGTATAATGTCTTCAGTTATTAACCACGATGGTGTGGTTGTATAATGTCTTCAGTTATTAACCACGATGGTGTGGTTGTATAATGTCTTCAGTTATTAACCACGATGGTGTGGTTGTATAATGTCTTCAGTTATTAACCACGATGGTGTGGTTGTATAATGTCTTCAGTTATTAACCACGATGGTGTGGTTGTATAATGTCTTCAGTTATTAACCACGATGGTGTGGTTGTATAATGTCTTCAGTTATTAACCACGATGGTGTGGTTGTATAATGTCTTCAGTTATTAACCACGATGGTGTGGTTGTATCATGTCTTCAGTTATTAACCACGATGGTGTGGTTGTATAATGTCTTCAGTTATTAACCACGATGGTGTGGTTGTATAATGTCTTCAGTTATTAACCACGATGGTGTGGTTGTATCATGTCTTCAGTTATTAACCACGATGGTGTGGTTGTATCATGTCTTCAGTTATTAACACAATGGTGTGGTTGTATCATGTCTTCAGTTATTAACCACGATGGTGTGGTTGTATCATGTCTTCAGTTATTAACCACGATGGTGTGGTTGTATCATGTCTTCAGTTATTAACCACGATGGTGTGGTTGTATCATGTCTTCAGTTATTAACCACGATGGTGTGGTTGTATCATGTCTTCAGTTATTAACACAACAGTGTGGTTGTATAATGTCTTCAGTTATTAACCACGATGGTGTGGTTGTATCATGTCTTCAGTTATTAACCACGATGGTGTGGTTGTATCATGTCTTCAGTTATTAACCACGATGGTGTGGTGGTTCATGTCTTCAGTTATTAACCACGATGGTGTGGTTGTATCATGTCTTCAGTTATTAACCACGATGGTGTGGTTGTATCATGTCTTCAGTTATTAACCACGATGGTGTGGTTGTATAATGTCTTCAGTTATTAACCACGATGGTGTGGTTGTATCATGTCTTCAGTTATTAACCACGATGGTGTGGTTGTATCATGTCTTCAGTTATTAACCACAATGGTGTGGTTGTATCATGTCTTCAGTTATTAACCACGATGGTGTGGTTGTATCATGTCTTCAGTTATTAACCACGATGGTGTGGTTGTGTCATGTCTTCAGTTATTAACCACGATGGTGTGGTTGTATCATGTCTTCAGTTATTAACCACGATGGTGTGGTTGTGTCATGTCTTCAGTTATTAACCACGATGGTGTGGTTGTATCATGTCTTCAGTTATTAACCACGATGGTGTGGTTGTATCATGTCTTCAGTTATTAACCACGATGGTGTGGTTGTATCATGTCTTCAGTTATTAACCACGATGGTGTGGTTGTATAATGTCTTCAGTTATTAACACAATGGTGTGGTTGTATCATGTCTTCAGTTATTAACCACGATGGTGTGGTTGTATCATGTCTTCAGTTATTAACCACGATGGTGTGGTTGTATAATGTCTTCAGTTATTAACCACGATGGTGTGGTTGTATCATGTCTTCAGTTATTAACCACGATGGTGTGGTTGTATCATGTCTTCAGTTATTAACCACGATGGTGTGGTTGTATAATGTCTTCAGTTATTAACACAATGGTGTGGTTGTATCATGTCTTCAGTTATTAACCACGATGGTGTGGTTGTATAATGTCTTCAGTTATTAACACAATGGTGTGGTTGTATCATGTCTTCAGTTATTAACCACGATGGTGTGGTTGTATCATGTCTTCAGTTATTAACCACGATGGTGTGGTTGTATAATGTCTTCAGTTATTAACCACGATGGTGTGGTTGTATCATGTCTTCAGTTATTAACCACGATGGTGTGGTTGTATCATGTCTTCAGTTATTAACCACGATGGTGTGGTTGTATCATGTCTTCTGGTTTCTATTTCTCTTGTCATGAGTTAGTTGTTCTGTTCCAAGCGGTTGCCAGGTCTTTGATGTTCTCACGTTGGAAATATTCAGTTGGGACTCAACTATCTACTGTTCTACAAACACACACACACGCACACGCACATATAAACACACATACATACACACACTCACACACTCAAAAACAAAGCAGATGTACAGTCTACTTGAAGGAGGACAGCTCTCTAACAGCTTCCCTAGCTTGTTGTACAAGCCTCTCTCTATGTCTTACAGCAACTGACGCAAGGCACCAGTGGGAGTTATATCTTAGAGGGGAGCACTGTATGATGTTGGGGGTGTCATGGCCGCTGTTTGAATAAACCTGTTTGGCCTTATTGAAGTGAACAGGTGAACAGAGGGAGCTTTTCTCAGTCAATGTGTATATCTCGCCTCGGGCTACCAAGCCATTTGGCCCTCACTGAACCTCTCCTCTTATCAATTCGCCTTTCCTTCTCTTCTCTCCCTCACTCCCTCCATCTCTCCCTCTCTGGCTCTGCTAACCGTGTGAGGCGTCTGGCGCCTAGGGAGAGAGGGAGAGAGGGAGAGAGAGAAAAGCGATACGGAGACACCCTTTGGCCTCTCCCAAACCCTCTTTCTTTCTTCATTCTTTCATTTTTCATCTCTGATTCTATTTTGCCCCCCGGTGGGGTGAGTTGTTGGGGGGACGGGATAGTGGAAGATGGGAGGGTGGGTAGTGAGTGTGGGGGTCATGCTGCTGTTTGATTCCTGGCTCACACGCCAAGGGGAAGCGAGGCGCCACGCTGCATCAGAGGACTCAGATTAGCATAGGGTGGAGAGAGGGAGAGGGAGAGAGAAGGAGACAGAGGGAGGGTATGAGGGAGAGAAAAAGAGAGAGGGAGGGAGCGAGTGAGAGAGAGAGAGAGAGATGTATTGTTTCTAGTGCTGTCACTAGCTTGTAGCCTATTGGTTAAGAGTGTTGGGCTATTAACCAACTGAAAGGTCGCTGGTTTGAATCCCGAGCAGACTAGGTGATATCTGTCGATGTGCTCTTGAGCAAAGCACTTAAACCTAATTAATCCTGTAAGTTGCTCTGGATAAGAGCATCTGCTAATAAATAATGCATTTTTTTCCTATTATTTCTCTTTTTCCTCTCTCTGCATTGTTGGGAAGGGCCCATAACTAAGCATTTCACTGTAAGTCTACACTTGTTGTTCACGAAGCATATGACAAATCAAATTTGATTTAATTTTGATCTGAGAGAGAGAGAGAGAATGAGAAGCATCTTTGCTCCATTCATCTCTCAGTCAGTGTCATTAAACAGTTAGCTGCATGTTATCACAACCAGAGCTCCAGTCAATGAAACAAATTGATGTAAATTTACAGCAAAACATTTACAGTTAGCTACTGTAATTCTAAATTACAGTACAGTACTGTAAATAGCAATGCATTATGGGGGCTCAATGGAATTCCACTACACTGCTATAAAATTACAATACAATTTTACAGTTAAGTACTGTATGCATCATACTGTGAATTATGGTGCATTGTGGGAAAATGTTGTGGGCAGAGAAAGAATCTCTGGGTTATTAACATATTTTGAGACATGCCTTGTAAGAGGCTATATTTGTTACACCCATTAGTGAGAATGCTGTATCCCACAGAATACAGTACCATACTGTATTTTTGGAGTACCAAAACCTTTGGAAGACTAGTGGGTGCATGGTATTGTTGATTCTGGTTCATTAACATATTTTGAGCTGTGCCTTGTAAGACGCTGTATTTGTGGCACCCGTTAGTTAGAGTGCTGTACCAATTTAACTGAAATGTATAAAATGTCCCAAACAGTCAAAATCATGTTTTTCATGAAGTTAGTTGATATTTGGATGAAACCAGATCAAAGTAGGACTACCAAAGTATGACAAATGACTGTATCTACATTGATGAAGTTTGATAATGAAGCTACTGGTCCCTTCCCCCATGTCAAACACTTGTATTCAGGAGGCGGGATGGAGGAGGGGTTATTAATGGCCTTGATAGTCATGATATATGAACATATAATAATGAAAAGTACCCAGACCTCACTCTGTAAAGTTTCAACTAAAATTGTCCAAGATGAACTAGCTAGCTAGCTTGATAAACAGTGCTGCCAGTTACACTTGGGCTAGCTAGATAAATTATACAGCCAACATTTTATCTATATTGATACTGTTACGATAACCAAACAGTTAGAATGTTTTATTTATTTAACCTTTATTTAACTAGGCAAGTCAGTTACGAACAAATTATTATTTACAATGACAGCCTACTTGTATAGCCCCCCCGGCCAAACCCTAATTTATGAAACCATGATGTGATGTATGACAGGATTGGATGTTGTATGCAATTTCAATGTTGCTTGAGTTGCTTTGTGTATCAACAAATTTGTTTGAGATAATCTCACTGCACACTGCGTCTATGTTGCTTGACATAGGCCCTTTCAAAGAACCATCAGTCAAGGTGAGCACTCGGACCTACTAGTCCCCCCCCCCCCCACCCCCCACCCCCACACTCAGTCTGTATTTTCAGACTGACTGGTAGTTTGACATGATTGAAAAACTACTTTTTCACAAACTATGAGTCAAAAGGCTATTTTACATGGGAATCAGAATGACTGTTTTGCCCTGTATTCACGGCCAGTTTTAAAGCCTTTGTTTAGGCTTCTAGAAGTGCAATTAATATAAAACACCAACTATTCATAAATATGCTGTAATATACAAATACCTAGCAACCAATTACAATCCCATGTAATTACAGCAAAATACTGTAAAATACCAATATTACAATTATAGTAGTATTTACTTTCTTACTGTATAGTAGGCACATTTTACAGTATTGTACTGTTCCTCTGATATTACAGTTACTTACAGGAAAGATGGTGGCAAGTTACTGTGAATATTAGAGTAACGTACTTGGCACTATCCAGAGATGGTCAATCATTAGTATTGTTTCAAATACAAAATACCTTGAAGACCAATGTATCATTAACTGCAACAACATTCTCAGTAACGGTTTCAGAAACCTTCTACTTTCTATGACTGTGATATGTGTTTGTTTTTTAAATCAACCTTAGTTGAATGCACTGATTGTAAGTCACTCGGGACAAGAGTGTCTGCTAAATGACCAAAATGTAAATGTAAAATGAACACTTGTATAGCACACTGCTGGGTATTAATCTAAAGAGCTCTGCCCTCAAACTGTTTGTATTTTGAAAACATTTAGCCTAGTTAGGTGGCGAAGCTCATTAGAATAATGCCCAGCATGGTGCTTTGATAGTGTTCATTTATACATTTACATTTACATTTGTATCATTAGGCAGACATTCTTATCCAGAGCGACTGACAGCCAGTGCGTTACACTAAGGTACATAAACAAGAACTGTATCACAGTCATAGCAAGTAAAAAAAAGTATGTTACCATTACCGAGAATGTTGTTGTAGTTAAGCAGGGTACAACATATGTGTATTCTAATTCAACTGTTTTAAAATACATTAATTGTACTTCAGGCCTGTGAAGTACAAATGACAAAAAAGGTATTGAAATACCTATTTCAAATACATACAACAGAAATACTGCCCGTCGTCGCCACTAGCTGTCTACACTGTAAATCTGCAACAGTTTAATAGCCACGGTTCTTCTGGCAATACACTTGTAAATTAATAGAAATACAGAATGTTGCTGTAGTCAGGTTGTACAGTAATATGCTGAACATTTTTGATTCAGTAAAGGTCCTCTGAGCGATGCTGGCTACTGTGCTGTCGGAAATTTACTATAAAAATTACAGGAAATGTTTTACAGTGCAGGCTTGATATCTTCACTGACTGGCCCCCACCAAGAGATGTTTGCAGAGCTCTGATTCAAATAGGCAATGACAAACACGTGTTTTCACGGTTGTTTTACAGTAATATGTTTTCACAGTTGTATTATGACATCCACGAGTTCATCTGACTCTGGGGAAGTAGATAAAGGGCTTCATTGCCAAAATCCCGAACTATCCCTTTAAACCAAGCCTGTGAAATATTTCCGGTATTTTGTGGGCTTGGTTAAAAGTCTTGCTTTATGTGCGTGTGCTGTAGCTTCATTTTGAAAGTTACAGCTGATTTGCCACTTGTGTCTCTGGGCTGTCAGAAACAGAGCTACTCAGGCAGACAGGACAGGACAAGTAAAATAGAGGTAGAGCAGAGTACACTATAGTACAGAACAGAACAGTCTAGGGACTGGAGATCTGCACATCCCAAATGGCACCCTATTCCCTATTTAGTGCACTATTTTTGACCAGGGCCCATAGAAAGTCGTGTACTATGTAGGGAATAAGGTGCCATTTAGGAGGCACCTGGGACTCCTTTACCCCTGAGTGGGACTGTAGGCTTTTAGAGGCCCCGGCAGCACTGGCCTAGTCAGAATAATGGCTCAGCTAGTCTGGTGGTCATTCTCCATAGGCATTAACCCATCATCCACCCCACCCTCCATCCACTCCCTCTATCAGCCCATTACCTCTCCACACACAGGCCTTCACATAGAGCTATTGTCATCAGGCCATCCTCTCAATAGCCTGGCCTGTCACTATTA